>NC_142517.1:76385000-76487500 GCF_057876585.1 Rhinolophus sinicus | reverse complement strand
GAATGAGGCTAGGGATTTTGAGATGAGATCACCATGGATTACAAGGATGGGCCTTAAATTCCAGAACAAGTATCCTTATTAGAGACACAGAGGGGAGATTTGACAGACATAGAGGATGGACCATGTGACTATGTGAGCACAGACTGGAGTGACACAGCCAGCAGCCACCAGAAGCTGCTAGGGGAGAAGAATGAAATCTGTCCTAGAGCTTCAGGAGAGAGTAAGGCCTTGCAGATAATTTAAGTTAGATGTCTGGACTCTAGAACTAGCAAAGAATAAATTTCTGTAGTTTTAAATTACCCAGTTTGTGATAATCTGTTACATTAGCCTCAGGGCACTAAAGCAGGTGGAAAACAAGTTTACAATGAAATCTTGAAATGATGATTAATAAAACTAGTAAGAATTATAGGGATGGGAGAGCAGGGAAGAATATAATAAGTGAGGGAAACAGGCATATCAATCACTATACTCTTGTGAGAGGAAGTCAAGAAATAATTGTGAGATGAATAAGGACGTGTGTGTGTGTGTGTGTGTGTGTGTGTGTGTGTGTGTGTGTGTGTAAGAATGTTCTGCTTAGGAAAGCCATCAAAACAGTGGGGCAAGTTGAGGGATAAGTTTTGGGGGCAGATAGCTTAAGAGTTAATGTCATTGTCATTTAGTCAGCAGCCAATTTAAGGTGAAACAAAAAAGCTGTACAAATAACATTACATCTGAAGATGAGCTTCTCTCTGAGGTGCAAGGGACTAATGTGATAAACTATTAGTCCTTGAAATCACCCATTCATGAATTTTGTTTATCTGTGTATTCTTTTCTACAATACCTAGTGACCATGGATAAACATTTCCAGGACCTCAGAAGTTTCGGTAACCAAAACAAAATTTTATTCTCTATTTACCAATTAACACTTTCAATAGAGGCATATATGGCAGAAATAGTGCTACTCAATTCCTCTTTATCCTTAAATTCACTCCTTTCCAGTGAGGCATAGGTGGGATTATACCCTAGTGTTGCAGAACTAGAAATCAGTGGTATAAATTTCTCACTTTAGCATGTACCATTAGCTTTAACAGTACAAGACCAAGTAACAGACTAGAAGACCAGGGACTGTGGACTGTGCTGTAAATGCATCGAACATCTTTTCTAAGAATTATTTCTCACTTGTGAAATAGGGTGATGAAAGACAGTTAACATTAAAAAAAGTCACCAAAGTAATAGATAATTCTGCTTTACCAATCCTGAACTAAACTAGAAGTACATGCAATATGCTTAAAACACATTGACAGATCATTTCATTGTAAAATAAGTAGTATCCAAGGGCCCCAAATTAAAAATGAAACAGGCATTACCCTTTTCAGATAGGCAACTCATGCAGGGACAATGACAGCTACTGTGTCTCCCATTAGCCAGACTATCAGAGCAGCTTTTGTGTTTGCCTTAGTTGAAAGAAGAGGAAATTGAGAACAAATGTTAAAAGTTATATGATTAAAGGTCATTTTATGCAAGTTTTTGGAGGGAGGCTTTGTCCTCATGACACGGGAATCGGTTGACTTCATAATTGGACAATACATTTTTATTGAATCTCTGTGAATGAATTCAACCCCAATAGATAGTATATGTATATTGGACACTAATTCATGCATATTAGTGTCCAGTACACATGCCATGAAAAAGAGCAATTGTCATATCACAGACCTAGAATTGTTCTTAGTATTCGACAGGCTATAGATATCAACACATATGATAAAGCACTGAGAGCCAACTTTGGAAACTAACCAAAAAATAAAAGAAGAAAGGAAAGAAATTCTCATTTTCATTGAATAGTTGAGGTTTCTTTTAATATGCTGAATAGGAAGTCTACAATTTTTTCAGCTGTTTAAGTGTCCAAAGCTTTTTATTCATATGAATTATAAGACATCTAGAATTTAAGGACATTTCTTCATATTTGATTGGAAAAAAAATGAAATTTCTTTATAATGAAAACCTTCTGGGTGAAAATGTTTCATGACATAGAAAATAAATTAAAAAATCAAGATGTATTAAATCTTCTTGTGTGCCCAAATGGAGATTTACGCTTTAATTGGAATGTGACACATGTTCTAAGGTACAGTGTGGTGATAATTTACTGTGGGGATACATTAGAATGGTGTTTAGCAAATTAAACATGACACAGTAAAAAGTTGCATGCTAATGTACAGAGTAATGTAAAAACAAAAGCGAAATATATTTCTAGATCTCTGTTAACAAAACAGAATACATAACAAAGAATACACAACTTTTCACACAATTATAAAGATATCATTCAAGAAACTCAAAACTTGCACTGAGGAGAACTTAAATTTTAATATATCAGACAATTTGCTCTGAAAGCAAATTCTTACTTGTTAAAATACTAGCAAAGTTTTTATCAGTAAAATTGTATTTAAAAGAGGGTTCCCCTAGTTAATCTAAAGAACTACCTTTAAAGATTTTTTCATGAACATTTTAAATACATGTATCAGTGTCCTAACTAAGAATCAAACTATCCTCTGAAATTTCAGCAGAATAAAAACCTTAACTGCTTTAAAAAGTTTGAGATGCATATATATGCATAAATACATATATCCTTAACCATATCCCATGAAATCTCATGGACATAACTGGGATTTAGTCACTTATAAATGTACCAACATGCCTGCATATTCTGTGAGAATACAGGTCAAAGATGGTGATTGTTCTAGGTTCGGGAAACACGCATTTGATTCTACTCAGAGTCGGCATTTCCATCAACCCCTTTTCCAATCCCACCCGCAAAGACACACTTTGAGAAAAACTGGGCGATCCAGAGTTCAGTGGGAGTAGATAACAAAGCACTGCAATCAGGAGGAACAGGGTCTGAAGGCATTTGAGGTCACAGATAAGTCAGTGCCACCATCTGTGTTGTTTTTGTGGGCCCTACCTAACAGCAGCAGTAGCTGTGGTAATTAATAACAGGAATTACACGGCCAAGGCACAGATGCTAATGTGTCTGAAAGAAAGTACAGCAGAGGAAGGTGGATCTGCGAACCGTTGCTGAGAGAAGAGAAGCAACAAGGACTAGGATTTGACCACTTGATATGCAGGACTTTTAGATGGTGAAGCAAATGTGTCCTTTCCTAGAACATCCAGGATAGGGAGGTCGGAGGCTACTCATGTTTAACATGCTCTGAATTTACATCATAAGTCTGATTGGTTACTATTCCTTCATCTGCAAACAGTCTATTGCTTGTCTTGAAATTATGTTGAAACCAAACCAATGAAAATCTAAATGAGGATGATCTGAATTAATAAACCAAGTAGATAATTCATAATATATTTGTAAAATACATATTGCATCAGTTGTATACAAGGCATAATTATGGATGCCATGGGACATTCAAAGTTAGCAAATAAAGCTAATGTTTATTAAATATTGATTTTGTTTTGTGCTCTTTCTTTCTCTCTTTTTTTTTCTTTTTTCATGATGGTGGTAAGTGAAGACATAGAGAAGTAAAATGGAAAAGCACTGAGATGCAGATTTCTGGTTCATTGTTCTGATACTGCAGTAAGCTATCTCTTTGACTACATACTATATCTATATCTATATATCTATATACATACATATCAAAAGCACAAAATAAAGAAAAGAAAACCCTAACGTAAGCATCATATTATTGGTAACAAAATATGCCATATCCCCATCTCTAAAGTGGATAGCAGAGAACATATATGCACTGTGGACCAAGACACCAGGGAGAAAGGAATTAAAAGGAGAAGATGGGGTTTGATAGACTAAGTCACAAATATGGAAGCTCAGTTCACTTGAGCAACACAAGTTACCCAATTTTACTACTCTCTTGTTTTTAATATATGATATATATATATATATATATATATATATATATATATATATAAAATTAAAATTTAATTATATATAAATGCTATATATAATCATAAAAAATAATCATAATGGGAGCAAATATTTCAAGCTATGTTTTCATTTTTATTACTGCTGTGTTGCAAATCACAATAAACTTAGCTTAAAACAATTCCCATTCATTACCTCACAGTTTTGTAGGTCATTTTAAGTAAGTTCTGATGTGTTTTGTGCTCAAGCACAAAATCTAAGTTTTGGCTTGACAGGGCTGTTATCTACAAGTCTAGAAGAAATCTGGTCCCAAGTCCATTCATATTTTTGACAGAATCAAGTTCTTTGCTGTGATAGCACTGAGATCTCTCTTCCTCGCTGGTTATCAGGGGCTTTTTCTGTTCCTTTAGGCCACTGGCATTCCTCTCCTATGATCCTGTCCATCTTCTAACAAGCAAGGGTGGGTGTGTTGGGTCCTTCTTAGACTTTCTATCTCTCTGCCATTTCCTTCAGCCCCTTAGTCAAAGAAACCTGTCTGTTTTTAAGGGCTCATGCAATTACAGAAGTCCCAAATGGGTAATCCAAGACAATCTCTCTACTTTAAGGTCAATTGTGTAATATAACACAACAGTCATGAGTATGATATCATTTCTCACATTCTAGCGGTTAGAGCTGGACATCTTTGAAGGGACATTTAAAATTTTCTGCCTGGCAGAGCTACAGTATTGCCTTCTAAGGAGTATGAAACACAAGAACCAAGCAATACTGATTTATTCTTCTCTACTTTTAAAAAATAGTACTTCAATCATGGTGATAGAATACAGAGGCTATCCAAGTAGCTGTTGCTTTCTGCAGAAATGAAGAATGAAGATGTAATTGTGACTGTCTGGCACTGGAACACCTTATGGCTGCCTCCCTAGGAGCATTACCAAGATCAATGGCTCCGTCCTTCATGTCTTCCACATTCAGATTCATAATCTTTTTAAATTATCAGGATTTCTAGTACGTTGCTTAGGTACATGGATTTAAAATTCCATATTTAATAGGCTTAACAGATCAATATAGCAATGCTTCGTGATCATGAAGGACTCATTTTACCCTATAATTACCGTTCTTTACTGAAACTGAGAGGCAGATAGAAGGCTTTTTAAAGTAAGCTCTTAAAACTTCAGCCCAATCCCGATGCCTATACATTTCAAAATGCGGTCTTCAACCCCCTGGTAGGGCGTTGGGGGAGATTTAAGAGACAGAAATATGATACTTTGAACTCTTGTTTTGAAAAGAGAAAGTTTGCTGAATGGACTCTTTAAGAATATGTTTTCCATACATTCTTCAAGTGGTTTTATCTACTAGTTAGAAAAATGTTGTGGAGAAGAGAGCATCATAAAATTTATCTTCTCTTCTACTTCATAAGGCATTAATCTAACATATGCTCAAAGGAACATCACGAACATTCTGGTATGCAGCATTTCAGATTGTTTAATAGAAACACATATAGACACAAAATTGTATATATATATATATATATATATATATATATATATATATATATAAAATCTATACATATTGTAATAATAATCATGTTCTCTAATTCACATTTTATATTTGCATGATTACTGAAGAAGCATCCACTCAGAATTTTTAAATTTTGGTTTGCAATCCATATTCTCAGGGAATATGCAGGCATGTTGGTACATTGATAAGTGACTAAATCCCAATTATGTCCATGAGATTTCAGGGGATATGGTTAATGACATATGCACTTAGTAACCCAAACTTTTAAAAGTAGTTAAGGTTTTTATTCTGCTGAAACAGAGAGAAATTTCAGAGGATAATTTGATTCTTAGTTAGGACACTGATACGTGTATTTAAAATGTTCAGAAAAAAATATCTTTAAAGATAGTTCTTTAGATTAACTTGGTGTACTCTCTTGACATACAAACAGCAATCAAGGCTCAACTACAATAGGAGAATATACACAACCCACACAAGGGACACATCTGGAACACACAACTCAGATGATGAGGGAAATTGCACCTCTGGACCCCATAGGACACCTACTACATAAGGCCAATCTACTAAGACTGGGAAACATAGCAGCCCTACCTAATACATAGAAACAAACACAGGAAGGCAGCCAAAATGAGGAGAAAATCATGTCCCAAACAAAAGGACACAACAAAGCTCCAGAAAAAGAACTAAACAAAATGGAGAAAAGGAATCTACTGATGCATAGTTCAAAACACTGGTTATAAGGATGCTCAATGATCTCAGTGAGAACTTCAACAAATAGATAGAAAACAAACATTGAGATAGGACTTATAAAAAAAGTCAGAAATGAAAATATAATAACTGAAATGAGGAATATATTAGATGAAATCAACAGCAGATTATATGAAGCAGAGGATTTAGTGATTTAATGATTTAGAAGACCAGATAGGAACAAACACCCAAGCAGAACAGCAAAAAGAAAAAAAAGAATCCAAAAAAATTGAGGACATTTGAAGAGACCTCTAGGAAAACATCAAGCCTAACAACATTCACATAATTGGACTACCAGCGAAGAGAGAGAGCAAGAAGTTGGAAACATATTTCAAGAAAAAATGATGAAAAACTTCCTTAACTTGGTGAAGGATATAGACATACAAGCCCAAGAAACACAATCTCAAACAAGATGAACCCAAAGATGCCCACGCCAAGACATATCATAACTAGAATGCCATAGTTTAAAGACAAAGAAAGAATTCTGAAAATAGCAAGAGGAAAGCAGTTAGTTACCTACAAGGGAGCTCCCGTAAGACTGTCAATTGATTTCTTAACAGAAACTTTGTGGGACAGAAGGGATTGGCATGAAATATTCAGAGTGATAAAAAGAGAAGACCTACAACCAAAATTACTCTATCCAACAGAGCTACTATTTAGAATAGAAGTACAGATAAAGAGCTTCCCAGACAAGAAAAAGGTAAAGGAGTTCATCACAACAGACAAGTATTGTTAGAAATGTGAAAGGGACTGCTTTATGAAGAAAAATAAGAAAAAAAGATAAAAAATATGAATAATAAAATGGCAAAAACTGCATATCTATCAACAATTACTTTAAATTGTAAACTGATTCAATGCTCCAATCAAAAGATACAGTGTGGATGAATAGTAAGAAAACAAGACCTTTAAATGTGCTGCCTATAAGAGACTCACTTCAGGTTGAAAGACACACAAACTGAAATTAAAGGTGTAGAAAAACACATTTCATGAAAATAGAAACAAAAAAAAATTGGGGAAGCAATAGATATATCAGACAAAATATACTTTAAATGAAAGGCTATAACAAGAGACAAGGAAGGACCCAATAATTCCATGTCTGGGTATTTATCCGAAGAATCCCAAAACACTAATTTGAAAAGACATATGCATCCATATGTTCATTGCAGCATTATCTACAATAGCCAAGATATGGAAGCAACCTAAGTGTCCATCAATAGATGAATGGATAAAAAAAGTGGTACACACACACACACACACACACGCACACACACAAACGCAATATTACTCAGCCATAAAAATGAATGAAATATTATCATCTACAACAACGTGGATGGACCTACAGGTTGTTAAGCTAAATTAAATAAGTCAGACAGAGAAGGACAAATATCGTATGATTTCACTGACATGTGGAATCTAAAAAATAAAACCAACCAACAAACAAATAAAACATAAACAAACTCATAGATACAGAGAACATTTTGATTATTGCCAGATGGGAAAAGGGTTGGGGAGAAAAAGGGAAAGGGATTAAGAAGCACAAATTGGTAGTTACAAATAGTCATGGGGATATAAACTATAGCATAGGAAATATAGTCAATAAAGAAAAAGAAATTATCTACAAGTAGCTTTGCAAAGTATCTGCTTGAAATTAATATTTTCTATATTTCATATTATCTGTTTTATCTTTTTGGTTCTTTTTCTGCTTCTTTTTACTTGATTATTAACCCAGGTGATTCCAGCAAAAGCTTCTCACTTTTAGAATAAAGAGGCAAACACAGTTCCTTAGTGTTTCTCAAAGTCTTGTCTCTATACCATCTGGCTCAGATTATCAGGTTCTTGCTAAAACAGAAGAAACCCTGGCTCCACTCCAAACTTAGTCAATAAGGATCTCTGTGGTGGCTGTGGGAGTTACAAATCCTTGGAGTCTTTATTTTAAAAGAATTTTTCAAGCAATTTTCCCTTTATATGTTATAAAAGCATTTTTATTTTTTCAATTTTGCTTCTTTTATTCATTCTAATTTATTGAACCAGTTTCTTTAATAATTGTTAAATTTCTGAAACAATCTAATAAAAGATTATGTTATTTGCTGCAGAGCACATTTTCTAAAAGGATCTTTATAAAATCACCATCTACATTTAGAGCTATTATTTATAAAATCATTATAGTAAAACCAGTCTACATTTTTCCTCTAATGCTGAGTTTGCTTGATAATTGTTTTTGTGTTTAAGTGTAAAACTGAGTCTCAAGGGGGCTTTTCACAATTATTTCAACATCTGTTTTATCTGTATCTGGAATAGCATTTGAAGTTCATTTGGCTTCAAATTTATTAAATCATGCTATCTTCCATAACAATATCTACAATCCAGTTTTTTGTTTTAAAAAACCTACTTTTAAAAAACAAAAGACACATAATTTGTCTTAATGGGGCAATCTCTGCTAAATCCTATTCCATACTCTCCCTCAACATAGGTTATAACTACTAGGGCTAAAGTGATACAGAGTATGAATTCAGGAAGCTTCTAGAATCTCACTCAAAAATTCAGGGTTACTTCTTAATACTTCTACCATCACAATAAAAAATTAATAATGAAAACACATATTTTACCAATCATTATTTTAATCAGTTTTCAAACATTAACTCATAAGACTCAAAACATCTTTATAATAAATACTATTAATCTCATCATCTCCCATTATACAGATGATGATAGCAAAGCATAAAGAGGTTAAGTAAATTACCCAAGGTCCCAGAGCTAGTAAGTGGCACAGCCAAGATGTAATCTCTGCAGTAAGATTCTAGTCAATATTCTTAAGCCTTAAAACACTCTCTCAGACTAACTGGGTTGTGTTGGTGATTATAATCTTTCCTTAACCAATGTTTTTCCTAAATATGATATAGATTTTCCCTAAATATTATAAATTTTTTGTTATGTACTCCACTTCATTTCAAAAGTTAATTGAATTTTGAAATTTAAAATGAGTAGCAAACAGTTGTATTCTGTTACCACTGTCATTAGTAGCAGTAATTAAAAAGAGATATGTAATTTATGTTTTTATTGATTTGCATTTCACATATAATTGTGTGATCCTGGAGAACAAGGGCTGAGTTTTACCACTTTAATCTCTCACACAATGGCTAGAGCAATGTTTTGTACAATAGCAAGAGTTAAAATAATAATGTGACTCAGTTAACAGTTACTAATTTTATTGAAACTCAGAAATTTAAAGAAATGCATTATAAAATGCACATTTTAAAAGTTTCATCAAATAACATAAAAATAATATTGTTTCTATTAACAATTTTTATTTCAGTTAAATTATCTGTATAACAGTAACTTGCACATGATTAAGCATTTACTACAAAGAAAACATTTGTACTATTGATGCCACATTTACTACATAAATTCAATTAAAATTTTTTGAAAAGTGTTTTCTTTGTACAGAAAAAGGAATCCATGTTCAATACAAAAATTTGTATAAAACATAAAATTATAAACAAAAGCAGAATTATACATAAAATAGTTATTTAAATTTAAATATCTTCAACACATCAGAATACTCATTTAAATTAATATTCTAGAAGTCCAGGTTATTTATATTTTTATACTTCTGAGGATAACCTCAAGTTTTACTTTATTTTTCTAAAGCAACTTGGCCTGTAAAATTTTTGTTTTTCCAAATTCTCTGAAATTTATTTTTAAAAATTACTTTTTTTCTGTCTTAGCATGCTAACTACTATCAGGTTTATAAAGAGTGCTTACTCTGTTGAAAACAGCAAAGCTCTATATAAATGTGCTAGTTATTTACTTATTCTTATTATGTTATCTGGACTACTTAAAAAAGAAAAGAAAAAGCTATTCTATTCATGATAACAACCAAAATATATAGACTGCTTATATGTATACCTAATATGAATGAATAAAACAAAATATAGCTTTCAATATGTAGTAAATATATTCATTATATATTTATAGTATATATGTTTACTATATACTTTGTATATAACTTATAGTAAGCACATATATGTTTACTATATTATGTATGTAATTATGTATAGTATATGTAATGTGTATATTACATGTATTGTATATGTAATATATATATAATTACATATGTATATACACATATATGTTATTACATATATATGTAATAATATATGTGTGTATTATTACATATATTATATATATACATATATGTTAACTATATTATTGTATATATGCTTATTATGTTACACACACATATATATATACACACATACATATATGATCTATTCAGATGCAACCATATTTTACTAAAGGTAAAATTTTGGGTAAATGAGACTATAATTAATGTCATTTGTCTTTAAATATACTGTTTATGTAATGTCGGTGTTTCATTTACTTGTTTGTTTTGTTTTAATTTGACAGAGTCATTCCAAAACACCTCTGGAGTTATGAGAAGGTGATAATTACATAGATAATTCTGAAAAAAAAGGTGAAGATAGCGCATTGGAAGTAAAATTTATTATAAAGTTATAATAATTAAACTATGATATCTCAACAAGAACAGCAAATATATAAAAAGAAGAGAATTTTACATCAAGGAACATATTCTAGTATGTATAAGCATTTATTATGTGAATAAAAAAATAACAAATAAATTAGTATTTCATTTTGAAACCATTTCTGAAATACCTATGCAAATAACATTCTTTTCCCTTCTTAAATATTTTCCAATTTCTAGTTATATTATTTTTTCCCTATTTTCCCTAGAATTGAATTTCATTTTCTTAATAACTAATATATGATCATTTTTGTAATAGCTTAGCTGGTCCAGGAAACAGACTATATTATGAGTAAAGTAAAAGCATCAAAATGTAACAATTAAATCAATATTTTCAGTTACTTTAACACCTATTTTGACCTTTGTTTTTATGTTTAAATTTTCAATCTGGTAAAGCTAAGAAAACTTTATTAAAGCCACAAATCTTTGTGTATTTTGGTGCTATGCTTTCCAGCGCAAGATGATTTCATAATATTTACACATTCAATATGAATTGTGTATTGAAACAATTTAAATCTCTTTGTCCTGTACAGGCTACGTTGTTTTTGCTTGTTTGTATGATTATTTTTTACTCAAATAGGAAGTTTAAGTGACCTTGAATGATACCTGCTCATTCTATCCACCCGCATACATAGTCAGCGCATCCCTGCCTCTCACAGAGCAGGACTACCTGGCGGAGGGCAGGATAGCTTATCACGTTTTCCCTACTCAGACTACAAGTTAAATAATTTGTCAAAGATCTTCATGGTCATTTTATTTTAGATCTTCCTGTTTGTACATTTTACTCAGAGTTGAAGAGCACTTTTGGTGTAAAAGGAAATACATTTTTGAAAGTTAACTAAGTAGGAATTTAGTTGTGATTTTTTTTTTCCCTCTGGTACGAATTGATTCACTTTTGGGTTAAAGTAGAAATACTCACCATTCATAGATTTTATTTCACTGTGTCCCACAGAAGCAACAGATTTATGTACATTTTTTTTCATGGGTATATTTGATAAATTTACCACATTCTGTGATTTCTGGTCTATATGCTTCCTTGTTGTTTCCTTTGTTTACTATGGTAAATATGTTGCTTTAGATAAATTGGGAAAGAGTACATCATAATTTGATAACCAGATAATATTTGAAATGAAAATACCTAAGGTTATTTTCACCTAGTTGTCAACATTAAAAATAAAAGTATTGACCGTCTTTACGTTTATCATAAGGAAAATTGTAATTTATTTACTTTCCTCATATTTTCTCTCTTTTCACATTTCCAGAATAATAAAGAATTTAATTTAGAAATTTTTAACCAAGTGATTATTATTATTATTCTAATATCAAACTTATACATATGCCTCAATATTTTTGATATTTGTGCTAATTCCTCTGTACCTTAACTGGTTTTGTGGTTCATCACAAGTCCTCCTACTTTGACTTCCTCTATCTTGAGAGGGGCATAAGCTATGAGTAAGGATTTTTAAATTAGACAGATACAATGTGGTATTATATGTGCTCTGATACCTAGGTATGAAAAATATTTTCTTTGTACAGAAAAATGTGCACTCTCTGTGATTAAATTCCTTTACGAATAAAATAAGATTAAAAATAACTACCTCCTAGGGTTGTTTTGAGATTGCTTTAGATAATGTATCTAAAACATTCATCATACTCCTGGCACATAATAAATGAATTTAACAAATGGCAGCTATTATAATTATTCATAATTTATATTCATGTTTCTTTGATTGGATTAAATATTTAAGTAATTTTGCAGTAGTTTCCAAGACAAAGAATGCCCAACAGTGTTTTGACTTATCGCCTTTGCCAATGAGTGATAACCTGACTTCTTGATACAGTTTTTGATTTTCTATTGCTTCCATTACAAATTACCACAGATTTAGGGGATTAAAACACCACAGATTTACTATCTTCATTTCTGTAGGTTATAAGTCTGACAGGTCTCAGTAGGCTAAAATTAAATTTTCTACAAGACTACGTTTCTGGAGGCACTAAGGGAGACTGTCTCCTTATATTTTCCAGTTTCTAAAGGCTGGCTATGTTCCCTGACTTGTAGCCCCTTCCTCCATCTACAGTGCCAGCAACAACATTCCCTCCTTCCGTTATAACTTCTCTCCCTGACCATAGCTTAGAAAAATTATCTGCTCTTAAAAACTCATGTGATTATTTGGGGCTCCCCAAATAATCGCCATCTCAAAATCCTCAATCACATCTGCAAAGTTTTTTGTTATATAAAATAATATATTCACAGATCCCAGTGATTAGATCAAGGACAAATTTAGGCCACTAATTTTCTACTTCCAAAAATTTATTATTTACTTACAGTATCTTCTCCTCATAATTCTACACCAATATCTTTTATATCATGTTTATTCTTATAGAAGACATAATGAGTCTAGTCACATTTTTGGTTATTTACAGTTATGTTGATGATGTTGATGTTGATGATGATAATATTGTTGAGTTTGTGTAGAAATGTTGGTTATCCTTGAAATTTAGCACTTTTAAAAAAAAATCAGTGTTCTTTATATTCTTTCTAAATCTTAGTACACAAATCAACTTTGCGCATCTGTGAAATTGTCTTCTCTGTAAATGTTTTCATTTTTGCATTATTTTCCTATAATCCCCATTAATTTGTATATTTCACCTTTGTTTTCTACATCACTAACATAACATTCTTGTGAAAACAGCAAGTAAAGAGACTGCATATATCCCAGAAATTTACACAGAGCTTTCTGCACTGGAATTCCAGAAAAAAACCTTAAGCATGGTTCAAAGAAGGATGCTCAAGCTTTGAGTGAGGTTACCCTCTCAGCTTCACAAACTCCACACTCTATGGGGATGGTGGACCACAGGAGAGACACAGGGGAGCCCTCTGCAGCAGGAGTGTCCAAACTATTTTCAACGTTTTTTACCAAGGGCTATATGCAGTAAAATACACAAACAGCCGGCCACTCACTCAAGGTGAAGTATGTATTGCCTCACCTGGTTTATTTAAGTAAACTAAATATAATTTTGGAATTTGCTACGGGCCAATTAACAATGGATTGCGGACCACAGTTGGCACACGTGCCGCAGTTTTGACACCCCTGCTCTACAGTGTGACATAATGGGGGAAGGGTGTCCCATTACCCAGGTCTAAACAAGGAGGTGGGTTTTTCAAGCAATTGGAACTAAATTATGTTTGGAACCAGGAAACTACAAAGGTAACTAAATACTTGCAAAAACCAATTTCTTCTCCCTTTCACTGGATACTTAACTTTCAGTGTCAGGAACAAATCAAGTATGTATCTCTCTCCATGGGAATAAATTGACTGTGCTGAATAATTGGATGTTCCCTCAAACTGCCAGCTACTCCCAAGTTTTTTGTGTTATGTAACTCATAACCTTTGGCCCATGAAAAATAAAATATCACTCTACCTGATCAATGGGGATCAGGATAAATGGGTATGCAAGACAAGAATCAACTGTATCTGTTCTACCAGTTCACTAGGTCATGGTCAAACAACAATAATGGTTCTATTTTAGCCAGGTATTTATGCACAATTGGCCTGCCCTGCAGTATTACATGTGTGGGTCTCAGGAAGAAAGTCATTTGATGTGAAACTCGAGAAGAAATTTATCTCCTGAGATGAACTACAAGGCCTCAAATATTACATATAATAAGAGCCTAGTGGCCATTTGCTGACAGGGGCTTGTCATATATTCTGAATGCCAGAAAGAACTTCAGACAGAACTCTCAGCTTCCTGCAGTATGCCCTGCTTGTTTACGTGGTTCTAGTCCACTATTATAAGGAAAACCCTGGTCATCTTTCTACCAATGGACTGAGACCTGCCCTGTACAGTCAGAACTGCGTAATTTGGATGCCTCATTTACATAAAATAAATTTAATTAGGAACTTGGGTGAAAACTTACATAATAAAAGGCAGCCTCTCTCTCCCTTGTCTCGATGGAACACAGTTTAGTTTGCTACCTGATTCCATGTCCTCTGCCCTGTAGCTCCTTTTGCTTGAATAAATGTTTTTATTGTTTATTACAATCTAAAATTAATTTTGGTTTACATATACATAGTCATTCTACCTGGCGATATTCCTTTGTAAATTTTATTTGGTAGCACGTATAGGCCATAAGTAGTTATGGGTTATCCATTCTATAGTGTCACTAAGTAGTATAACTTTCTAAGTATTGAAAAGTAGTCTGTTTAAGGCATGACTCAAATACCACCAATTTGGTAAGGCATGATGTTTTGACCTTGCTAGCTTATTTATTAGGCAATATGCCTCTCACAATATCAAAATTGTGTTTAGCTACTGCTGCCACAGGCAGAACTCCACATACACAATATCAGCTTACTACCCTTTCTCCTTGATACAGTTATTTATTTAAAATATTATTTTTTCTTATGCCTGGAGGGCAGACTATTAAATATTCCACTTTGGGCAACATGCATTGCTCTTTAGGGAAGTAAATGAGAAGTAGGGAAAAGCAGATTGGTATATTTAAAACATTTAAAGTTCAATGGCACAACAGGTTCTAGATAGCTCATCTTCCTTTAGCAATTATTTTGGGCAATAATGAAGACTAATAGCCCTGAGGGGTTTAATTACGCAGGGATAAATCACACTTGCTACAGGACTATATTATTGACTAGATAAATTCTAGCAATACAAAAATAAAATTGCTTACTGTCATGTTAACCTAAGGGGCCTCTGAAAGTTATAGCATGATATCTGATTTCAAAGTTTTATAATTCACAAAACTCCTGAAGCCAGAAGTTAAATTTTCAGAAAGAGAAATTATTTTTAAAGTGTTTATCAGGTTGTGTTTTCAATGACTTATCATTTTTAACACATGTATTGAATCAGTTTATTTGCTGTCTACAATATGCCAAATCCGTTTCTGAAACACAAATGTACTCATAATAAGGCTTTGTATCTGGGCCTACCTTACTGGCAGGCATAGTAATCAGTACTGCATAGTATTATTTGAGCAGAGTAGAGAAAGCTCTCTGCAGAAAAGTCCTTTTTCACTGGTGTCAAAGTGACTGAAATTCTCTACTCAAGAATAATTTTATTGGGTACAGCAGTGCCCTTTCTATCTATAGTCCTTCAAATGAAAATATCCTGTAATGGGAAAACTTCTGGTCACTGATATTTTAGTGTTATGGTTTCTCTTTTTTGTTGGTAGCAGGGAACGTAGCATCAGCAGAATCCTGAGCATGAACATAGAGAAAAGAAAGTTAAAAGAGACAGAGGGGTCAGGGATGGGAAAATTTTAAGGAGTTACTTGCATACATTTAAACATAGGTCCTCCACAGCTACCAGGGCAATGGACTCCCTCACTCTCTCAGGCTGAAAAATGGGTCAAAACTGTTCCTAGAATTCCCCATAGCCCTGTTGATAGTAGATCGTAATATTTTCACCAAAATTTTACTTACCACTATCACTTTATAGAAGGAAGTGAAGAGCCTCATGACCCTGATGGAAAGATGTGCCATATTTTCAATAGCTTGTGGGCCCATTTTATCTTGCTGAATCTTAAAATCTTGAATGTGCTTATATTCTAGAAGTTATAAACTTTTAACATTCTTCTATGTGACTGCTACAGACTACACAGGAAATGGGTGGGAAAATCTTGGATGCTACTATTTAGCAGAGATGTCGATGTCAGTGCAACATTTGTTAAGAGGCAGTTTTAAGATAGTACCCTGGATCTAATATCTCTCTGTGTAGCAAAGTTGAAATGAAATTGAAGATAGTTACGTGTCACACACACAAACCCAGAAATGTACACAGAGTTCAGGCAAATGTTATAGAGACAGAGATAACTAAAGGAGACAAATATTATGGAACAGTGAGTACCTTTTGCTCTTCTTGACATTGTAGTTTAATTATGGATTTCTAAAATGGAAAACATACTCTTTCAAAGTGATTATAATTTTTATCCACTTAGAACACAGTGTTTTGGATGTGTGGGGACTGACGAACCCAGCTATTGTAGCATTTATAATATATCTATATCCTAGGTGATTTCCATATTCCAGCCTGATCTCAATTCTAAAATATGAGTAAAAAAACCAAACAACTAAATTAATAATTAAAGAAATTTCCCCTGCATTGGTTCTATTTGGATAGTGTTTATTAAACTTTGAAACCACTGTCTTTCTTCTTTCTCCACTTAGCTTCTGAAGACATTGTATATCAGAGCTTTCTGATGAGAGGAAATGTCTGCTTTTAAAGAATGAAGCATTCAGTGGGATGTTTAAAATGCCCTGGGGCTTTCCTTTTTCCTTCTGTGCTTGAATGAAACCACAGGTAGAAGCTGGAAGAAATGAGTGAATTCGTTCATTCTGCATTTGGGGATCCAGCTGAGTCTGCTGCACTTTCGATGTCAAGTACCAATTAGACCACAACGATGAAGAGATCAAAGATTATTAAAGCCACAGAAAAGCTCTTAATTCTCATTTAGCCAAAAGTGATGCACTAACCACTCCTTTTGTTATAAAGTAGTTCCTTCCTTATCACTGATCTGTAATGATAACTAGAGTCTGGTACTTCACCTAAGACCTAGATACAGACCAAAATAAAGCCTGCCTCTATGAATCCTTCCTATTTCTTGCCATCTCCCCTTACTTGCATGCTTGCTCCCCAAAGTTTTCCATAACACGTGCCACCTACATGGCTTCTATTACCATGAATTCTCTAACATGATACTACTATTGATTGTATATCCCAGGCCTGAGACTCTATTAGCCTCAATAGGGTTGGACAAGTAAATTTCCCATACTGGTGTCAGATATTATATCAGTTTACCAATTTTGTTTTCATTTTGGTAAATTATTTTTTCTGTCCTTAACTTACCATCTCTCCCAGCCTTACTGAACTTAATCGGACATTCAGTCAACTTCATTACAATTAAGAAATTTCTAACATTAATAATGTATACATTATGATATGCTAGGCTCTACATTTCCAAATGGAAAAACTGGTACATAAAAAGTAAGTAAGGCATAACATAATTAGTGGATAGGAAAAAGACAAGAAAGAAATGGAAGGCAGGCAGGCAGGCAGGCAGGCAGGAAGGAAGGAAGGAAGGAAAGAAGGAAGGAAGGAAGAATGGAAGGAAGGAAGGAAGGAAGGAAGGAAGGAAGGAAGGAAGGAAGGAAGGAAGGAAGGAAAGAAGGAAGGAAAGAAGGAAAGAAGACAGCCATGCCATAGAGAGGTGGATTTCAAGATACTTAATTGCAAAACTGAAGCAAATGTATTTTTAATAAAATTTAGCTATACTTCTTAAGCCTTGACTAAAAACAAATAAAAACTGAGGATTTGGGGTTTGCTAGAAAACATTCTAAAAAATAGTTTGATGCTTTTCTGGAAGGAACTATGACTTTTTCCAACATTTTTTTCCT
This sequence comes from Rhinolophus sinicus, assembly GCF_057876585.1. NCBI lineage: Eukaryota > Metazoa > Chordata > Mammalia > Chiroptera > Rhinolophidae > Rhinolophus > Rhinolophus sinicus. The sequence goes on along the minus strand of NC_142517.1, from coordinate 76,469,421 downwards.
TGTGTTTGACTTAGAACTCTCAGTAATAGCACTATCCACTATATTCCACAATTGACCACATTAAAATTTGACATAGAGAAAGAAAAGACTGAAAAAAATGGAAAAAAAATAAAACTGAAAGGAAGAGTAGGCAGTGGAAAATATCTAGGAAGTCTAGAAAATGGGAATAACATAAAATTTAGAGCCAAATTCAAGTCTCAGTTGTCCTAGTTACTGATTATAGAAACATTAACTAGAAATGTATTTTGCTTTGCTGAGTCTGAAATGTTTATCTGTAAAATTAGTATAATGATCAGACATACATCTATTCTTTCATGGATTTTTTGAATGTTTATCCTGTGCTAGGCTCTGTGTGGGTGGCCCATAGAATACAATGGGAGGCAAAGTCACTCAAGGAATTGACAGGAGAGCAGGGTCATAAATAATCACAATATTCTAATATTACAATTGAGATATGTGCTACTAGTGACAGGAGCATTGTACTATAAATTTTATAGTAGGGTAATCACTTAGGGAAATCCAGGGCATTGGTGGTTGATATGAGGCTTGAGAGTAGGAATTAACTATATGTCGCCACGCAACAGCTTCACTGTTTGTTTCCTTGTACTAGCCCCCAAAGAAAGGAGAGTCTGTAAGAGGGATCCTTTCAGGGACTTTGCTAAACTTTTGTGTTTGCACCTTGTGCCTCCCTGTTTGGTCCCAGAAAGATGACTGCACAGTCAATGACGAGTAAGATTCCTCACAGAAGGAACAACTCAAGCCAGATGCAGTCGCGTGGGGACCAACAGGAGAACCCACGGGGTTCGCAGAGGTGGGCACAGCCCCCCACCTTCCTAAGGCTAAGGAGAGCCACAGCCTCTGGCTGCATTCCTTTCCAAAACCTGCAAGGGAAGTGATTCAATGATGTGCTCTCCATCTATTCATATGCATATAGGTTTTGTCCCTTGGGGAAGTTGAGACTTATGGTCCAGATGTCTGCAGGCAAGGGTGATTGACTTAAATGGTTTCCTATTATGATGTATAGGATTCACAGATCTTGAGATTGACAAACTTTATCTCCTTTACTTCCCCATCAAACAAATAAGAGCTGATGCAAGGCTGATTGGGGCATCCAGTCCTTGAGATTGGCAGGGGGGGCAGGGGTGGGGGGTGTCTACTTAAACTCAACTCTATTCATGACTACTGTCTTTTCTTATTCCCACAACTCTCATCCGGTGGGACAGGACAACTATATTTATGTGGTTTGAGATAACATGCATTTTGCTAACAAAGGGAACATTGATTTAAAGACACTATCTTGGGAAGGAGCATGTTTGTTCAAGAAGTGAAAAGATTATGAGCATGTTTTACAAAAAGATGGAAGAAGATGAGAGCCAGATTATCAGTGGCCATTTACCTCAAATACGCATCATTGCTTTAATGCCTGAGGTAATGTTTGCATAAGTTTTCGGAAGACTGCAAAGCCAAATGTGTCGTATTTTGCCGTTCATAATGCACACTCATGTTTTTGGCACAAACTTTAAGGGAAAAAATCTTTTTTTTTCATTTTTTAATCCAAATTTTTATTTGTTTACATTTGTTTTTTGTATTATAAAGGAATTTTAGCATTTTTTAAAAACATGGTACAAGAAATTTTATGTAACAATTACAAAACACAAAAAAATGATTTTAAATATGTTTTACAAATTAAAGGTAGTAGTAGTCGTCATATAAACAGATTCAAGGCACAGGAAATTTTATATACTGGTAACAAATTTACGATATTTACACACCATAGAAGGCCAAGAACTCTTCATTATTACAAGTTCATCATAAGTTCAGCAAAACCAATTATCGTATTTCAGGGTATTATTTTGCATACAGATATTGTTATTGGTTTCTTGAGTTACACTTTGAACTCAAAAGCATAAATAAAATAATTAAAAACTTTTATATAGATTCAGAATTAGTACTACCCATGTATAATATGCATCCTTATTTTTCCCTCACAAATGTGAGCAAAAAAGTGCACATTACACACGGCAAATACGGTAAATGTTTGGCATTTTTACAACACAAATACAGGAAGTTTTGCTTCATTCTAGCAAGAGAGAGATTGCAGTTTGAGATCACAGAAATTAATTTTGAATTGGCTAACCTATGAGTTTGTAGACCAAGATACCATTCATTGTGATATATGTCTTCAGTAGGTCGAAAAACAAGTTTTATAATAACATTGAAAAAACAGCCTTTGATGATTGAAGAATTACGCAAGTGATGCCCAGACCTGAGGTGGTACATTATGTTTAATGGGACTGAGAGGAAAAAAATAAAATCTGAAAATATATGCAATAATAATGATGGTTATATGATTACTACTACCTTTAATTTATAAAGGATATTTAAAATCATTTTTTAAAAGTGGGTTTTCTAATACAAAAATGTAATAAGAACAAGAATAGGTGAGTATCTTAAAAAGAAATCTTATGAAAAAAATTTCTGTCTCAACAAATTTCATAGATATCAAAATTAAAATAATATAGGTATATTACATACAAGTTAATATAATAAATTTATATATAATATAAAATATATATTTATTTGTAACATTTATTTATATAAGACATATTTGTAAAATATATATCCGTATATGATAAATTAAAATAATATATAATGTGATATATTTTATGTTATATTAATATATTTTATATATTTATAATATTTATATTATATATTTGAGTATTTTATATGTGTATATGTGAGTATATCACATATATTTATAAAATATTTTTATATAAATAAAAATAATATATCTAAAGTAATATATGTTATAATATAATTAACTTTATTATATTTAATAGAATATGATATATATATTACTTTAGATATAATATTTTAATTTTATTCATATTACATGATCACAATGTATACAGGTTTTTATTAAGTGCATATTGATTATTTAATATATAATTAAACTAATATATAAAGTTATATAGTATATTTTTGTTACAAAGAAATAAAAATATATAATGTTTTGTCCATTAAATTAACAAATTACCTAAAATTAACAAAAACTGCAAAGAAATGGAATAGGACGTGATGTTGGATATATGAGGGCCTGCTAACATACTCCTAGCAAAAGTGTAAATTGCAATAGTATTTCTTGAAGACGGTTTTGCAATATATACTAAAAGAATACATTTCTTTTGTCCCAGAAATCAACTTTTAGGAATTTATGTGAAGGAAATTACAGAAAAGTAAGAAAAGATACACACACACAAACATACATAGAGTCACATAAAAATGTGTATAGATGTACATCATATATGCATATATGTATAAAATGTTTATCATGGCAGTTTTTAAAATGCCAAGATCTGGGAAATAAACTAAACATTCTACAATAAGGGATTAGCTAAATAAGTTAGTATACATTTGTACACACGACAACATTTAATCACTAAACTTGAGGCAAATGAGGATTCTTTGCATTTTATACTAATGAATATTTCTTGGGGGCTGAGGGACTTCTCTTAAATAATTTAGGTAAATTCTCCTCTATGTCTCCCTTCTTTCAAATGCGCAATGCATGTTAGCACATTAATAACTCCAAGTCTTACCTGTTTAATACTGTTTAATAAAGGCTTTATAAAAATCATTTGATTACTGAACCATTTTTCTCTTATACATAGCATCTATCAGCAGGACACTGTTTGAGATGTATGTACCTGTCAATTGTCATATGCCTTGTTTTCTCTTTTAACCAAAATATTTAAAAAACAGAATTTGTAGTAATTATGAAGTTTTTAGGAAGAACACAAGAAAACTATGGAGAGAAATATATTTTGTGTATGTATGATTCATGGAGTGTGGAAATAAAGTAAATAGCGAAGTATTGAAACCGAATATTTATTGGTTGTACAAATTTTTCTTCATCCTAGCACTAACCCAGGAAAACATGTGAAGCTTCATATGTTAAACAGTGGTAAAAACAAATATATTGTAGGTGTTTCTGAGCATTAGATGAGGTTGCCTGTGTGAACCACCAGGTGAATGCTGGCATGTAGCAGAGACTTAAACATGGGTGCCTCCTCCTTAACTGACCCTATACTGCCCAGGAATCTTGCATCTCTATCTTTGTCCCATGAATAATGCCTTTTCAGTTTCTTCAAAGAAGCCGTTAAACATCCTTTTTTTTTTTCCCTTTTCTTTTATTTTTCAAGTTCCTCCCTTGTTTAAATAAACACTTCCAGGGTCAAACCATCTAATGAAAAGAAATCAGTCAATGCTTTGTAGCCCACGGGTGAACAGTTATTAGTTCAAGGCTGAGGAGACTAGAAGTTAGGCTACTTTGAACCAGCATGATGAAAACTTTCCTTTCCTGTGTTTGGCTTAAAGGGGAAAGTTATTTCTCCTTGATGCTCACAGTTTCAGAAAAAGGCAAAATTTTGGTGGGAAGAGACTTAAACTCATTAGATGAATAATAACATGAGTTGAAGGTATTTTCACATTAACATTGTCGGAGAATGATTTAACTGGTGTAAATACCTCGTTTCATTAAAGACACCTGAAAAACAAGATAGAAAGAACTTCATCAATTTCCTGTCTTAGCGAGATCCTTGTAAAAGGAAAATTTTAAATTTCATATGCTTATTTTAAAAGTTTTTCAGTGAGGGCAAGAAATCTCTTGAAGAGAAAAGTATTTTCAAGTTTAGTAGAAAAGATTTTAAGAAAGAAGTTCAACCAAAGGAAAATGTGAATATGGACATTAGAGACAAAGGAAAGTTCACAAACATTCTGATGATAGCTGATGAAGGGAAAGAGAGAGCTCAGAATGACGTAGCAATACTTTCGAAAGGAAGACCTATTGCTGGGTCACTCAGGTCTTGAATCTATCTGGTATCTTTTTACCTGACATCTGGCCAAACACCAAGAACAAATCATTCTAGCACGTTAGTTGCAATCAAATCTATCTTTATTTTCTATTGTACCATCCCATTCAACCACCATGCACGATAATTGCAGTAACGACCCACCGGATTGGGCAGCCTTCAGTCTCTGGATGCATGTCAGGGGGATCACCTGTTCATAACAGTCTTCTGTCTAACTGTTCTCTGTACTCAAAATCCCTCAATGGCTGACTTTTCCTGTAGGATAAATACAAATTACTTAATGGTATCCATACCCCTTCTTAATTGAGATGTTATCTTCCTTTTATATGCCATAGAGGGGAAATTTAAACTAATTTTGAAGAGAAGAGTGAGTTCAAGAAAATATAAAACCATTGGAAGGTTTCAAAGTGATTGCCTCAGTGCCTTGTGAGTAGTATATATTTGATAAATGTTTGCTAATTAAATTTAATTGAGCATCCTTTCTTATTTCTTCCTGCCTCAATGTTCTTTGCTGCATACATTTCGGGGTATTTTCCCTGTCCATAGCCTTTGCTCTGAAACATATTCTGTACCACATTACAGTTCCCCTACCTCACACACCACTCCAGCTGTGCAACCATCTGTAGAAATTTTGTCCAGAGGGACCTCTCTGTATACTAGTCACTGATCCTCTAAACAGGAAGATGTAAATACAGCTTAGTATTTTACTGATTGAAAAAGCTAGGGATAGGGGAACTAAATGAGTTAGTGCACTTACAGGAGAAAAAAGGAAAAACAAGAGGTACTTTAGGCTGTGGCTGGCTCTTCCTAGGATCTTTAAAATCATATCAAGTACATCAATTACTTAGATGGATTAATTTCTTTCTGAAAAATTTCTATAACTCTGAATATAAGAAATTGTGTATCTTCCAATAACCTAACTTTGATGATGGTTCTTTTTTCCTTACTATTTTGGAGCAGTTTTAGGTTTATGACAAAATTGAAAGTACAGAGATTTCCTACATATCCTATACCCCTACACATGCATAGCCTACCTAAATATTAATATCAATTACAAGAATAGTGTATTTTTACAAAGGATGAACCCATAGACATCAAAATCACACAAAGTCCATAGTTTACATTAGAGTTCTCCTTTGCTGTTGTACATTTTATAGGTTTAAACAAGTATACAATAACATATGTCCACCATTAAACCATACAGAGTATTTTCACTGCCCTAAAAATCCTTGTGTTCTGCCTGTGCTCCAGCCCTCCCCGCCCCATGCCCCCAAGGATCTTTCTGTTGTCTTCATAGTTTTATCCTTTCAGAAAGTCATTTAGTTTGAGTCATACAGCATGTTGCCTTCTCAGGTCAACTTATTTCACTTAATAATATGCATTTAAGATTTCTCCATGTCTTGTCTCAGGTTGATAGCTCATTTCTTTTTAGTACTGAATAATATTCTATCATCTGGATACCACAGTTTATTCATTCATCTATTGGAGGACATCTTGGTTGCTTCCAACTTTTGGCAATTATGACTAAAGATGCTATACATACCCATGTGCATGCTTTTGTGTGAACATAAGTTTTTGATTCCTTTAGGTAAATACAAAGAAGCACAGCTTCTGGATCATATGGTAAGATTATATTTAGTTTTGTAAGAAACTGACAAAATGTTTTCCAAAGTGGCTGTACCACTGTGCAATCCCACTAGCAGTGTATGCGAGTTCCTGTTGCTCTACATCCTCACCAGCATTTGGTGTTGTCAGTGTTCCAGATTTTGGGCATTCTACTAGGTGTGTAGTGGTATCTCACTATTATTTTATTTTACATTTCTCTGATGACATACGATGTGGAGCATCTTTTCATATGCTTATTTGCCATCTGTATATCTTCTTTGATGAGGTGTCTTTAGGTTTTTTTCCCATTGGGTTGTTTATATTCTTAGTGTTGAGTCTTGTTAAGAACAGACCGCTGTGGCTAATTTCAAATAGGTGCCTTCTCCCCTCTCCCATGGGGGTGGGGGTGGTTTTGTTTCTTTAATATTTACTATGGGAATCTAGTCAAGTTCCTGGAGGTAAATCTCACAATATTGCGCGGGTACTCCTATCGCTCGGTTTCCCTGGAATCTCTAACTCTCAGCATTGTCTACTGAGCCTCCAGCAACGTGTCAATTACAGTTCAGGTTTTCCTACCCTGGCCTTGGTACCCACTGTGATTTCCACTCCTGAGTCTGCTCTGGTAAGCCCCTGCTCCTTCATTTGTTGTCTGTCTCTTCTATCTTAGGAGCTGAGATTTGCCCTGTGTCCTTCCCTCTCTATGGACTCAAGATGAATTGTTGATTTTTCAGTCTGTTCAATGTTTTTCTCCTTGTTAGGAATGAGTGGTGACTTACAAGCTCCTTACATATGGAACTGGAAACTGGAGGTCTTCTTTATGCCTCATAAGAATCTAACACTACTGTGGTTATACAACAAAATATGTGCTCTTGTTCTTAGTTAAGTCACATGTCACACACACACACACACACACACACACACAAACACACAAACACACATACCACACACACAGATATTTTGAATTTAGTTGATCATGAAGAGTTATGCCTATATTGTTCATCAAGAATCAAATGTATGTAGAGGTGTTTCATTTCACCCCACACAAATATGTATGATATATTATGAGACTGGGACTAAGTTAACTTTTGTGATGTGAGGAAGAAGGGCAGAAAAGCAAGAGTAGTTTGAAGAAATCGCACTCATGGAGGAGGAGACCTCATGGCCCCTGAAATACAGAAAGCAAGCATTTGGGATGCTGAAGGCCTCCAAACTTGACTTTCCATTTTCTTTTTCAATATTTAATAGATTTTTACTCCTTTTAATAATAAATTATCTTGTCATCTCCTCCTCACCCCCGGTTATTCAACATGCATCTCTAGCTTTATTCATTTGTTAATGTCTTTTGTTGGTCTGAAGTTTCTTTTTCCCTTCTGTCCAGCTCTTACTCCAAAGATAAAATGAAGTATCACTTCTTCCAGGAAGCCTTCCCCAACATCTGAAATCTTAAATGGCCAATCTCTCACTAAACTCCTGTGGCACTTTTGTATGTGCCATTCATTTAGCACTTTATTACTGCTCTTCATTTCATACAATTTTGTCTGTGAATATCTATCCATCTGTTATCTAATTGTAATCTCTCAATGGTAGTTGCCAGGTGTTAGGCATGTTTTTATATCCAATGTCAACTGCCGTACCCTCAAACTTCTTGATGCTTCAAGAGACTTAGTTGACTATGAAGACTAGAGTCCTTGGGCATCTCTATGAAGACTAGTGACTTTGTGGCAATATTTCTCTCTAAGTGTGATTTGCAGAGGACCAGAATTAGTAAGTCCTGGAAATATATTTAGGTGCAGCTATCTTAGCTCTTCCATAGACCTTTGAAAACAGAATATCTGGAGTCATAGGATGGGATCTACATTTTTAACAGGCATTTCTTTGTGATTCATATGTACCCACTGATTCACTGACTGACCAACCACTTAGCCATGGAATCCTACAACTAGAAAAAGCCATAAAGATCATCTAATAAAACGTCTCACAAAAAGCAACATAAAAATGGTAAATGCACACGTGTTGTTTTAATGTGATACAGGAAAACTAAAATTTGATCATGTGGGGTTTCCAAATACTTTATACTGCGTAGTATCTTATTCCACCTCCATTAAAAAGCTAAAACTGCATATACCATACAAACAATTCAATGCCATAACTTACAATTAAGAACCTTCATTTTCAAGAAACTTTCGAGCAGGTGCTGTAGAAAAATTTTTAAAAAGAGAGATATTGATTTCCAATATCACTGTTTTGCTTACAAGGGAGTTTTCAGAATTATTTAAAATACTGGAAACAAATGAGACGAATATAATTTTTTAGTTACACTTCAAGAAATTATAAGAAATTTCCAATTAGGCTCTTTACCAAAAACAGCTGACAGAGCCACATGTTTTCCCGTCAGACAGCCCATTTCAATTATTTTGCCTATTGTTATGTGGTACTCAATTCACCAACTACAGATGAATGAATTTCTATGATTAGAGATGATGCAATACATCAACTGACAAGGAAAAAGAAAGGATAGAAACAAACCCACCAGCTGGAGGAAGTGGCAGGTGATAGGTGCTTAACAAAGCCCATTACTCCTAGCTGTTAAGTTGGACAATTAACCTGTAATGCTTAAATTTTTCATTTTCACATGAACCCAAGTAAATATGCACTGATTTCTCTCCCTGAATTGTCAACATAGAGGTTGGTATAAAGCTAGCTTGACAGGTATAAAAATATGCTGAATTATCCATCAACTAATTGCTGGAGCAGAGGTCAGCTCTGAGTGGCCAACCAGATAGACACACAAACAGCCTATCATTTTAAATAAGGAAACAAATGACAATATTGTCAACTGATTTAAAGGAAAAGTCCATACAAAAACTAAATAAATTATAAAATGTGGATAATTTGCCATACTGACAGAAGCAAACGTAAGCGATCTAGTTCCCCACATCCATTTAATTCACTAATGTCCCTACTGAAACCATTAGCAGGGTGGCATTTGCTGTAATTGTAATTTTTTTTTTCCTACATGTGCTTAATTTGCAGGAAGTTTAGCATCTGTGAAGCTGCTCATCTGACGGCCCCAGAGACTAAAGTCTGTTTATTGGCAGAGGAGAGAGGCCAAGGCAGCCTAAAAGTATAGGCTAATATTATCACCTTTGTCATGCATATTTTTTCTCAATCTGGAGACTAAAGAGCTGCAAGAAGAAAAAGAGTCTGTGAGACCATTAGACAGTGACTATTTCCATCTCTATAAATATGCCTTTGGGGCTGGCCATGATGAAATAAATAAAATTCTGTGTTAATTCCAAAATGGTATTTTTCCTAGAAAGGTCTTTTTAAAGACACAATTGCCAGAAATCAAAGGTTTGATATATACTACTATGAAAATGTTGATTAGACTCCTAGATCAAAGACATGAGTTTCATGATTTTCTGTCCAAGGCTTGTTTTTGCTAGAGAGGCAATGTAGCATGTACTTGTCAAAGCCTAGGCTGTCATCAATTCTGAGGATAGAACCCTGCTTTTAGCACAGACCACAGCATTGCCAAGTTATTTCACGTTGTTGTACCATCTTTTTTCTCAATCTAGGGAATAATAACTAGTACTTACATCATAAGATTTTGTGAGGATTACATGAGTTATTACATATATGGCATTTAAAACAATACTTAGGGGCAGCCAGATGGCTCTGTTGGTTAGAGCACGAGCTCTGAACAACAGGGTTACTGGTTCGATTCCCACATGGGCCAGTGAGCTGTGCCTTCCACAACTAGATTGAAGACAGTGAGCTGCTGCTGAATTGCTGGAGGGGTGCCCGGATGGCTCAGATGGTTGGTGCGCAAGCTCTCAATAACAAGGTTGCCGGTTCAATTCCCACATGGGATGGTGGGCTGCGGCCCTGCAACTAAGACTGAAAACAGTTACTGGACTTGGAGCTGAGCTGTGCCCTCCACAACTAGACTGGAAGACAACGACTCTGAGCTGATGGGCCTTGGAGAAACACACTGTTCCCCAATATTCCCCAATTAAAAAAAAATTAAAACAATACTTGGCACAAGGAAGAAGAAAATGCCACATTATTGCTATTCTCATGAAACAAAACTAATAGTTATCCTAATAGTTATTCTATCTTAAAGTGAGTTTTTCTTTAATGACATAAATATGTAATTTCACCATGGTAATCATGAATATTTAGGGAGAAATGAGTCCGTTCTTGTTCTCTCTCTCTCTCTCTCTCTCTCTCTCTCTCTCTCTCTCTCTCTCTCTCTCTCTCTCATCTAAAAACTGTCAATGAAAACATCCAGCCTAAGAGAAAGCTTTTAAGAGTTTATTTGAGCCAAACTGATGACAATTGCCAGGAAGCAAAATCTCAACAGATTGAGAAAATACTTTGCAAAATGGTGGTTTGCAGCTTATTTTATACTTAGAATCAAAGGAGGAGGGTTACATGAAATCCATTGGTGGTAGATTCAGGTGGTGAGAGAAAGCAAAGCAAGGATATCTCTGGGGTTGGATAAAAGTAACTTGGAGAGACAGGTACTTCTTTTACATGGTTTGGTACAGGATTGTTAATAGTTTACATAGAGATGTTAATCAAAGGACAAGAATAATAATGAAGGATTCTGTTGTTTCCTACTCTAGTCCAGAAAAAGGGATTAGTTGCATTCCAAGGATGTCATTTTAGGTGCAAAAAGACAATAGACAGGCTCACTTAAGGTGAAGATTGACTTTATGAAGGAAGCTTCAGGTTAAAGGTGTGACTTCCTGCCATGGCCCACTTTAGTTATTATTATCATTTTTTATGTTCTTGCCATATTATGTGGTAATATTCAGTCTCCTGACCTTGTCAGGTTTAACCTGTGGTCCCTTTTCTGTCCTCAAAACTAATTTTACAGTGTGAGATTATCAAGTTTTCAGTCCCTTAGCCAATTTCCTTTCTCTCTCTAGGTATATATGAAGAAAAAAATAAGGCCTTTGCACCATTTTGTGAGTTCTTAGAATGAGCTGATCATATGGGGCTGAAGATAGTCCCACATGGTTACCACTGACTATTTTAGGCTACGTTTCACATCCACTGAGCTGTATAAACTTTTTTATCCCTTGCTGCTAATTATACCGGCAGCCACATAGCACATATTCCTTAATCTTCACTTGATCCATACTTACGTAAAAAGGTGTCTAAACAATTGATTTTGGACAGGACCAGCTACATAATCTGTGGATCCAAGTGAAAAATGAGAATGTGGGTCCGTTGTTAAAAACTATTAAGAATTTCAATACAATGACAGCAGAGCAATAAAGCAAGTACAATTTTTTCTGAGTGCAAGGCCTTGTGAAACTGTCCAGGTCACATGGCCATAAAGCTGGCCTTAATTTGAAGTATTTGGCCTTTTTATTCAGAATCTAAACTAATCATAGTAATCTGTAGTATTTGCATTAGTGTCTTACCAATTACAGTTATTTTTCCTGGAATGTGGACATATGAGGTGTGATCTAAACATACGGTGAATGCTGCTGCTGAGTGCCATCCAACAGAAAGGCAGGGATCTTCAATAAGGAAAGCGGTGTGTTGCACTTCAGTAACAGTGTGTGACTGCTTTCAACTTGTTTGGTGCAGTCAGTTGGGTGTGAGCCACAGTTGAGACAAGGTATGTTTTTAAGTGTGCTGTAAATCATGGATCACAAATAATGCATTAACATGAAATGGGCAAACTGTTTCATTCTCCATCATGACAATGTTCTGTGTCAAACATCACTTCTGGTACTGCAATTTCTGTCAAAAAAAAAACACATTATGGTGTGTCCTCATCCACCTTATTCACTGGATCTGGCACCATGCGACTTCTGTCTCTTCCCCAAAGTCAAAATGACCAGGAAAGGTAAACGTTTTGAATCAATTTAAAACATCCAGGCAGCCATGACAGTGCAACTAAAGACACTCACAAAACAGGACTTCAAAAACTGCTTCAGACAGTGGCAAGAATGATGGGATAAGTGTGTTTGAAACAAGGGGGGGTAGTATTTTGAGGGGTATTAATGGCAATGTGTGTTTTACCGTATTTTTTTTTATTTAAACATTCACCTTATTATTTGATCATACCTCATAGACTCTTATTTAAAAGTATTTTCACAGACTTGAAATTGCAAAGTAAATATACTTATTTTTTGTAGGCTATGAATTTCCCTGACTTTTCAGGAGCTTCCCTGAATATTTTAGAAAGAGAAAATTTAAAAAGAAGATGAAGAAGAGAAAGAAAGAAAGAAGAAGAAGAAGAAGAAGAAGAAGAAGAAGAAGAAGAAGAAGAAGAAGAAGAAGAAAAAAATCTTCATGCCTAAACAGATGCCCATAATCTCAACTCTGAAAGGAAACTACTGGTTGGTTGGAGGAAGGAAAATGTAGCAGAAACAAATAAACAAACAAACACACAAATAAATAGATAAATAAATAAAATGATATGTCTGAGGATCCACACAGTCTCCTCTCCTAACATTAACATTTTTGTCAATTGATCTAATGCTTTTATTACTTAACCCCATTTATTAAAGTGATGATTTAATTCTTTTGATTCTAATGACAAAATGATCAAAATACTTTTTTGTGACATTTCCTTAATTTTTTCTGTTATTTTTCTCCTCCTTTAATTTTATAAAGAGACTTACATAAAACAGATTTTAAAAAGATAACATCATTAACTGTTCATCATTTCAAGTAATAATGCTCAGCTTCCAGCATTATAATTATTTCCAAAAAATTCAATTGAAATACTGTAAAGCAGGACATTATGATATAAAGTAAGAAAACTGGAGAAAATTCAAATGATAACTGAAAAAATAGTACTAATGGCCTTAGGTTTTTACATACCATTCAGTGAGCATTAGTAACACAAGGAGTACAACTATAGTTTTAATACAAAGATATAAATGCAAACTCTCAGGTATCACTCCTCTATAGAATCACAATTGTTCATTTATGGGTATATCATCTTAAAGTTAGTAAAGGACTTTTTATAATACACACACACACACACACACAAGTTCTGACAATTAAGTTCATGAACTTGTTGCAACTATGTTGCTAACTTTTTTTGATATCAGAGGGATTATTCATTATGAATTTGTGCAAACTGGACAGTAACCAAGTTTACTATTTGGAAGTGCTGGAAAAGCTGCATGAAAAAGTTACGCAATCTGAACTTTTCACCAACAATTCAGGCTCTTGCATTACGGTAATGCACCAGCTCACACAGCACTGTCTGTGAGGGAGTTTTTAGCCAGTAAACAAATATCTGTATTGAAACACCCTCCCTACTCACCCGATCTGGCCCCCAGTGACTTCTTTCTTTACTGGAAGATAATGGAAATACTGAAAGGAAGACATTTTGATGACATTCAGGACATCAAGGGTAATATGATGACAGCTCTGATGGCCATTCCAGAAAAAGAGTTCCAAAATTGCTTTGAAGCGTGGACTAGGTGCTGGCATTGGTCCATAGCTTACCAAGGGGAGTACTTCGAAGGTGACTACAGTGATATTCAGCAATGAGGTGTGTGGCACTTTTTCTAGGATGAGTTCACGAACGTAATTGTCAGACTCTGTGTGTGTGTGTGTGTGTGTGTGTGTGTGTGTGTGTGTGTTCAAAAGATTCCTCTGAGGATATCTTATTATGCCCCACTTTATAGAACTGAAGCTAATAGAAATTCAGTCATATTCTCCAGCATCATAGAGTTAATGCAAAAATGTCCTCTAAGATCTCGTGGAAGAGGATATTAGAATCAATGAGCAGAAGGTGACATCGTTGCAGTGACTTACAATAAGTTACTCAGAGAGTTAGAGGGAATGCATGATTGGTTCACAAAGCTTAAGAAGAAACTACCACAAGTCTATTCAATGATTAATTCATGTTTGCATCCATTCATACATTTATTCAACCATTCCTTCCCTTAATAAATACAGGCTGATGAAAACCTCAGTCTGCAGATGGTTGTCTTGGTCAGCTAAAAGTAGCGACTTGCGTACGTTCTTGAATTTTCTTGACAGTTTCATCACTGTGAGGCTCAGAAGTGATGAGAAACTGCTGCCTTGAATGGAATTCTGCTAAGGAGGAAGAGTATTTGCTGAAATGGAAGTGGTACTAATCTTGTGAAGAAGGGTACCAGTGTTTACAAAAGACAGATTTGAAAATCTTTAAAATATATTCCCTCATCTTTGACTGCAAATTAGAATAATATGAGAAGTCTGTTTTTAAAAAAGTATTTTCATGGAACACTTCATCAGATGTTCTGATTGAGTTAGTCTAGAGTGAGTCTCAGGTGAGTGTATGGATATGTGCATGTGTTCCTATGCACCTTTTGGTTAGAAAGAAAAATAGAATTAAAGAATCACTGTTTTGTAACCATGGATGTAATAACTAATTCAGGCAAGGATCATCATTTACTGTTAAAACCATTAGGATATTTTCACAACCTCATATCATGATTGTACAGATGACTTATTCATTATAAAGGGGAAAACATAACTTTATAATGGAAAGTTCTGGTGGAAAATACTTTAAACAAATGATCAAATTTAAAATCACCAGTAATGGGACAAACTACACGATGTGTCTACTGGTATAATGCAAGGGGAAGTACTAAATGTCACGGATTGAACATAATGTCCAAATTATTTGAACTAAATCTAATCATGAGGAAATCATCAGACACATTGAAAATTTTGTGGGTCAACTGATTGGAATTTTCAAATTGTCAATATTATAGTAAAAAAAAGAAAGAAAGAAAGAGAGAGAGAGAGAGAGAGAGAGAGAGAGAGAGAGAGAGAGAGAGAGAGAGAAAAGAAAGAAAGAAAGAAAGAAAGAAAGAAAGAAAGAAAGAAAGAAAGAAAGAAAGAAAGAAAGAGAGAGAGAAATGAAAGAGCCCAGGGTCTATTCTAAAGTGAAGGCAATTAATGAGATATCTCAACCCAATGTAATGTATTACTCTTGATTAACTCATAGGTAGGAAAATTTATATATATATATATATATATGAAATATTGAGGATAAATAAAGTAATTGAAACATGCACTGTATGTCAGATTATATTTCATTACTGTTAAATTTTTGGAAATGATAATGGCATTATGTTATGTAAAAGAATGTTCTTATTCTTAGACATATGTTGAAATATTTGGAGTTGACAATACAAAACTTCTTTGTGTGTGTGTGTGTTTGTGTGTGTGTGTGTACAGGTTTGGAGAGACAGAAAGAGAAACTAAATACAGCAAAATATTTAAAATTGATGTGTCTGGGAGAAAGGTATACAGATATTTATTGTGCTGTTCTTTGAATGGTTTTTATAAATATGAAAGTATTCCAAAAAATGTTTGGAAAATCACATATGCAATTGATAGAAAAAAGAAATGAAATGTGTAATTATCAAAGATATCTTTATTACAGTAAAATTTAAATCATCACAGGTAAAATTTAAAGACAAATGAAAAAAAATGGGTGTGACCAAAAGTAACTTAAAAATATTTAAAGGCTTTACTAATCAATAGGAAAAGATAAACATCCCAAAAGAAAAATAGCCTAGGGAAATGAATAGAACTTTAATTTAAAAAACAATATAATTTCTCATTTAATGTAAAAAACATTTAACTTTACCAGTAATAACAGAAACTAGTTAATGCCATTGTAATATCCATCATTAAAGAGGTTCGGTAAAATTATTACTCTTATAATATCTTTCTGGAATAAAACTTGACAAACACTTGTCTAAAAGCTTAATAATACACATATTTTTAAATTTATACATGAACAGGGAAATTTTATTTCAAGCATTAATCATGTAGAATTAAGGAAAGCCCTAAGATGTAAGCACAGCAATAAATGTGACAAATTAGAAATAGCCTAAGTGGCAAAAGTAAAGTCTTAATTAAGTAAATCATGGTACCTTCATACAATCAAATATCATGTCAAAACCCTTGAGAGATTATATATATATATATATATATATATATATATATATATATATATATAATCTCACACACACACACACACACACACACACACACACACACATCAATGGAAGGGAATTCCATAATGTATTATGTGTATCTTTAGCAAGATAGTAGGTGGTTTTTCTTTTACTATTTTATGTATTTTAATTTTGTTACTTTTCCCATAAACGAATGCATATTATCTGTTTGAGAAATATGAAAAAAGAGAGAACCTTATTTAAAAAATTGAGATAGCTACAGAAGGAGTTCTGAAAAATAAATTTCAAATACTTCATTCAAATGAAACAGGTACATTTCCCAAAGTATCATTAGGTAGTATTAAGGGCAGTGTCAGAGGATCAAGGGCATAATGAGTGTAAACTAATACAAAATAAGAACAATGAAAGGGGATACTGTTTTCTATTTAGAACGAGAAGAGAAAGGAGAAAGAAGAAAGGACAAAGAAGTAGAAAAAAGGAAAAGAAAAAGATGGAGAATAAGAACTGCTTACCACATTTTCCTGTCAAGAAAACAGATCTTTAGATTGTTAAGGGCAGAACAAACTTTGCTAAGAGAGAATCAATGCCCCCAATATGCAAACCAAAACAAAACAGAAAGATCATAAGAAAGGACATACACTCTCTAATCATGTTTGCTATTTAGCCCAGAAAAAAAATTATTCCTTGAGGAACTGAAAAGAGGAAAATGAAATCAAGAAAAAAATTTGTAAGATAAGAAAAGACAGATAACTAGAGACCTGTGGTGAATAAAAACGTTGTTGAAAAACTAAGTCAGGTAAATAATCACTCAATGAAAAAGGAAGAATGTGATTCTTTAGTATTACAATTTTCAAGATGTCTCTAAATTTGCCAATTTACAAAAATCAGTTCACCAAAAGCTTGACGTGCCAGAGTCAATTCATGAAAATCTGTCCAGCAAATACTTAGTACAGTATCTAGGACAATCTGCTGCTGCTGAATACCCACCAGAGAGTCAAAGGCAGAGACAGACTGGGCAGGCTGAAAAAAACAGGAGCAGAGAGAGATGCAAGGCCAGGGGCAGAGGTAATGATGGGGCAAACACAAGTACATACTTGAGCAGAGGTGGTACTGGCTGGGGAGAGGGCAGGGAAACTGAGAATGGCAGAAATAGTTCTACAAAATAGAGAAGACAGGAGTTGCATTGTAGGGAAAAGCCACTGTTGGAAATGGGAATTCCAGGAAGTCGAAACCCTTGAGAGATTCAATCCAGCTGCTCTGCCAAGGAGCTGCCTTAAAGGAGTTGTGGCAAAATAGCTGCAGGGCAGTCTGGGCCTTTAAACTAAACTTTCAAAAAAAAAGTCTCTATATTCTACAAGCTAGTCATTCAATGAATTGATTTTCTAGTAATTTAATTGCTCCCTTTCAGGTCATCACTGGAAGACTGTTTATTAAAATAAGACTAATCTCCAAATAAATCATGACTCTCATTAATATCATTATCCATCTACCCATAATTATAAGATAAGATATTACAGGGAAGGAAACTTGACACACAATGCATGCTACCTTGAGATTATGCATAGTGAGCATTTACTGAGTACTTATAACAGACACTCTAGAGGTGTGCTTATATTTACATTAGAACACTGATTTCTCACAACACTGAACTAAGTGCAGTTATGTTCTCCATTTTACAGATGAGAAAACCTAAGTTCATTAATTTATTAGCCCAGGCACATACATACATCGAAATGTCTTTGACAGTGGGTACCTGATTTCCATACCATTTTACAAGGTTGGTTTTTGTTTTGTTTTTTTCTTTAATTGAGATATAATGGACATATATTAGCTTAAGGTGTACAACATAATTATTTGATATTTGTATATATTGAGAAACGATCATCACAATAAGTCTATCGCATATCCATCACCACACATGCTTAATAATGCTATATTGTATATTTAAAAGTTGGTTTTATTCCTTATACTTTTATACTTTTAGATTCTGAGATATTGGAAATTTTTAAAGATAACTTAGCACTTATCAGACAGAGTTTTGAGCTACTTTTGACATTACACTCTGTAAAGGAGACGTAAGCATTATCTATGTGTTGGGCAAAATTATTTAAAATCTAGGAGAGAGTTCCACGTCATTAAAGACTTCAGAGAAAGAAGTATTGCCAGGCTGCTCCCAGGTTCTGCATTTCTCTCCGTGTGACACGCCTGTTGTGGAGAGTAAATGATGGCAGGGAGAAATAAAGAGAGCTCCTCCCATAGGTGCTGTGAGATTCACCTTCAATAGCCTTTCCAGAAATTCTGGTTCAGTCTTGTTCTCTGATGGTGATAACTATGCATCTACCTTATCACTCCATTTTTTAAAATCAGTCTATAACTATTAGGACATGGATTTTTGCTCTTGTTAGCAAACTCTACTCTGGACTGAATTCTGGCTCCTGAATCTTACCCCAGAGGAAGAGACTGACTAGCATCCTAAAGACATTCCAGATGCAGGTTCTGATTTTTGTTGACCATATTTTTAAAACTATTATCTGCCTCACATCACTTGATACTGTTCTTTGCCACTTGGTTTGACATTCTGGCATCACAAGGAGCATTTTATTGTTGATCTTATTACTGCAAGTAAACAATGATGTATAGATTCCCAAATACATGCTAGCTACTGAGATGGGTTTAGGAGAGAATATAAAAATGAAATACTCCCAAGACTCAAGTGATTTCTAATCTACAGTAGTTATCCTAGACAGTCTCAAGCTCAGGATTATATTCTGAGTATTAGGTTATATTTACTCACTTCCCCCACTATATGGAACATTTTGCTTTCTATGAATACAGTACATGATATATTAGCTTTTTAAACATATTGCTCTTACATTGGGATGTACTGAACAAGAATATTTCTCAGAAGTCATCTAACCTAATATTTTTCCCCAAAGAAAAATGGAGGAATGTAAGAGTTTGATCACACAGAAATGCAACATTTACAGGTACATGAAAGTCAGTTTATTCTAAGATGAATTTTCCTTCCTAAAATTTTACATATGCACCAATGTAGATAATATATATTTTACTGGTGGTATTTCAAGCATTAGTATGACTTCAGACTTACCTTTACATATGATTAGAAGGAGCTCACAACCTTCATTCTAGGGAAGATCAATGTGCCAGTGAATCAGAATCCAATCTCTCACACAGTTTTTAGATTAGTTCAAAGGAACCGAGAAACTTCTATTGGACTTGCAGAATCCCAGAACTTAGTTCGTTTGTTAGGAGCCATTGTTTCCTTCTCATAATGGACTGTGATTTGTCCTTAGGTATTCAGAAATCTTCAAAGCATTCCTCCAGAGATCATACCTAATGTGGAGAATTATTCACAAGATTTCTGACATCCTCAAGTCCACCATTTAGAAACCAATAACAAAAGCAAGACCAAATCTTAAACAAACTAAAACAAAATCAACCAAACAAACAATAAACAGAAACAAAAAGGTAATCAAATTCATAGTCTGTATCACATTAGATTTGGCAAAGGGAATATGAATCATTTATGAGATTCCCTACATGTTTCTCCTTCAGATGATGGAGAGCGTGAGATATTTAAATGTCTTCATTGACTAATAAAGCTCCATACTCTTTATCTTCCTTTAGGGATACACTATAGTTCAAGGATGATTGTCTCTGGTGCATAATGTAAAATGATTTCAGTCGTCCAGGTAGTTGGCAAATGTTTTATTTCTATTTGCTTAGTTTCTTGATTCTTTTCTTTTTTTGGTTCGTTTCCTCTACTCCACTGTGTAACATAACTTGATGCTCTATTCTATTTCTTTTCGCTTACAAAAAAAGGGTGTCTTTGTGAAATAAAAAAATATTATAAGTGAAGATTCCTAGGGAGAAAAGTGAGTTGACATCAAGCTCCTGTGTTGATACCTGGGTCTACTGTTAGCTCTGCAAATAACTTTCTTTAGTGTACCTGGTTCAACCTGACAATGCACTTTTCTTGCCCTATGTACATCTGGATCCTCTGTAGAAAAACATTTCTTATTATTACCTAGCACAGCTGCAGGAATCAAATTGATTATAAACGAGTAAACATGTTGATATGCAGGCTACATGATTAATTTTTAAATGTTATAGATTCATAAGAGCCTGACAGAAGATATTTTTAGTCAATAGCAATAATTATGTCTCTTCTTCCTAATAAAAATATTCAGGAATCCATTACTCCTTCTTGACTGTGAGGTGGATAGGCCAAAGAGGAAATATGTCTTTCAACAAGTTGTTGTGACCTATTAGTTCAACAACTATGCCATATGTTAGGCACGTGGTATACTTGTTAAAATTAGAAAATAAACACATTTGTATGTTTTCTATACTATTTTTATTCATAGATGATGTTTCTAATCTTAACAGCTGACTTGAAGAAGTGAGGTTTGCTTGATGTAGTCCTTTTTAAGTGCTGAGTTCTCCCTACCATTTCAATTCAATGTGTATTTACTAGAACTTAATGCTTGCCTACTCAGAGCTAGATAAAAGTGAGTATTGTCATGCAGCCTGGGCTGGAGGGGGCATGGTAAGTGGGGTGAGGGGTACAAGAAAGTACTCAAGGTATTGACCCAAAAGAAATCTTAATGAGAGAGACTCCTACTGCAGACCCTTTCAGCTTAAAACTCTGGGTAGGGAGCCAATAAACACCCCTGGAGAATCCTCCAAACTCTATGGATTCTGTTCTTTTTATCCATCTAACGTGATGTTTTACAATGGGTTAATTTTAGGGAAAGCTTGCACAGCACTGGAAATAATTACAAGAATAATGATTGGTTTATACAAAAGAATGCATCACTAAAAAATATTGAATAATAGGTTCTGTGAGTAATGCCCCAGTTTAAGCTACTTCCCAACCAGTGTCAGAATGATTATTTTTCTTTTTGATACCTAAACTGCATATGAGCAACTATTTATTTACTTGCAGTGGCATTAAATCCTTTCCCTTAAACTATAAAAGCTTCATTTTCCCAGCCTGCCAACTTTTAGCCTACCCACAAACTATGCAATCAGAAAGATAGTAAAAATGTGGGGCCAACAAGTTGCGTAACTATTCTACCAAACAGTTTGTCAAAGTCTAGGCCTTTACTGCTTCGTAGGAAGAGTTACTACTTTTCTTATGAGTGCTGATAATCTATAGTTCATACAAATGGCAGTTGTAACACTCTCATTGCCCTTCATTCGCCACTACCTTAAAAGGTACACTAATATTTATGAACATATAAAATCACATGTGAGGTATTTATCTAACCAGATAAGTTCCATTATAACATGAACTCAATTGTCAGGCATGAATCTTTTTCTGAAACTTCCCAGAATATAAGCATTCTCTGACAAACCTGCCAAGGGTATATAAGTAAATGAAATTACCCCAATTTATTCAGGTTTGACAAGGGAGTGATAATGTACTAATAAATGATAATGTAAATAAAAATTAAACTGTGATAACAATGTTGAAAATATTTTTTTTACAGGGAAGTGGGAAAAGATGGGAAACCATCATTATTTATTGTCATTTTATAATTTTTAACATACATTTTTCTGACAGAGAAAAAAAGGATCAAGTATATATGTATTTATATATGTTTCTATACATAATCTTTTATATGCATTAATTATACCAGAATACACAATACTCAAAATAGTAATACAATAAATAATAGTTATACTCAAAATGATTCTATTTCCACAGTAATTTTCAATTCAGGAAAACATATTCTGGTAAAACAGTAACTGTAATAAGAATGATAGCTAACATTTATTGAAGGCTGATGTAGATACCAGACATGGTTCTAAGTAGCTCCATGTATTAGCTAATTAATTATTCCAATGTTCCTATGAGATAGGTACTATACTATCCCCACTTTATAGATAAGTAAGCTACGATTCAGAAAAGATAAAAACAAATTGATAAGTAATTCTGCAAATTAAGCAGTTCCATAAAGTACACGTTGTTAGCTGAATTATTATCTTATCTAAGATATTGGTCTCTCTTACTAAGTTATTGATCAGGACATTAAATAATGTAGATGATTTCATGAACCCAATATATTTCTGGAATACTCGTATGTTTTAAATCAGACATTTAAACCCTAGGATTAAATATGCATTTCCTGTCTTGCAACTTGGCCCTGAAGTTATACAGTGGTCAAATAATACATTTGTCAAAAAGTAAGCTATAGGTTTTCATTGGGCAGTTTTTAAATGGAGCAGAAAAATCAAGCATTAAAATATTGACTTGAAAAATGTTTCTTGAAATGATTAAACCTACTTAGAGAGCTAGAGGGAATAAAAAGTCCCCTATAATAAAGATAAAATAAATATGATTGAAAGAAATATTAAGTTACAAGCAAAAATAGTAAGCTCTAGATTTAGCTACACTCTCCCATATGTCAGTCACTGCCAACAGGTGGTAACTGACAACTTAGAATGTGGCTGGACCAAACTGACAGGGCTGCATATGTGAGGTCCACGCCTGAATTCAAGGATTTAGAAGGAAAATGAAAAGGTGAAATATTTCATTAATAAGTGTTTACAATGATTATTTATTAAAATGATAACATTTTTTATATATTTTATATAGTGGATTAACTAAAATATAAAATTAGTTATGTCTGTTTCATTTTACTTCTTTTAATGCGACTCTCAGAAAAGTTTAAATTACATGTGGGCCTCTCATGCTCTAAAATATGTGAATTCTGCAAAATCTCACTCTTGTTTTTTGTGTACTATGTTAGTCTCTGTAGTGTTATAAAAAAAAAAAAAAAATGTGTAAAATCCTGAGATAGGAAGCCTTTAGAGGAGCATAAGCATAATACATTACCATATAAGTGAGTTTTAAAATGGAAATTAAAAGCCTACAATGTAGACTAATATATGTTTTTTCAAAAGTTGTGACATGGAAGCCTTTTTGTAAAGAAATAAAAAAGTGTTCACTCAAAAAAAAATTAAGAAAGAGTGATACATTTTAATCAAAAAACAGAAAAGGAGTCATCAACATAAAAGAAAAAACCCAGTGCCAAAGAGGAGCCAATTACTTAACAAACTTGTCATGGTTTAAAAAAAAGAAAAAAAGAAGAAAGAAAGAAAGAAAAGGAAGGAAGGAAGGAAGGAAGGAAGGAAGGAAGGAAGGAAGGAAGGAAGGAAGGAAGGAAGGAAGGAAGGAAGGAAGGAAGAAAGAAAAAGAAAAGGAAATTGTAACACACACTAAGACAGTGCCTGGTAGTAGTTAGGGGCATGGTTTCTGCACTTAGCCTTTATTGATCCTAGATTTACCAAGAAACGTTGTGTCCTTGGGCAACTTACTTAGTGTCTAATTCTTGCTTTTCCTCAAAGTAGAGTTGGAAACAAAGGTTTGCCTGCCAGCAGTTTGCCTAGTTATCTTATCCGAGGCAGAAGGCATACAGGACAGCCGAGGTTAAAGGGAAGAAAGGAAAGGAGGTCATAACTGTCTTATTAAATTGAACATCTTCTGATCTTAAAGGAATCTTGTGAAATGTGTCTCAAAACTCTCAGCAACAGGACAAAAGGGAGGGACACATTTTCCATTGTCTTCTGATCCCACAAAGCAGGAATTAATACTAGCAGGCTTCATTGGTCCATATCCTGGTTACATGGGTTGCGGCTGTGTTTGCACAAAGGCAGAACTGTGCTTGCCTATGGGTAGAGAGGTGCACAGAGAGTTGCGGAAGACACACCTGGATGCAACGTGTGAGAAGCGTGCTTAGCTGTAGGTATGGTGTGACCTCCACTTTGTGAAGCTTGTGGACATCCTTTAGGAACTGGTTGCTGTAACTTTAACTAGAAGAAGAGGTGAAGCAAAAGGATTTTGGAAAGATGCAAGAGAGGTGTGAAAACATTAAATACTTATAGTTTCTAGTTTTCTCACTCAAACATAGGTATGAGTATAGAACCTTCAACATACCATTATTGAGACAGGTTAGTTAGTATGACATCAGGCAGTTAGGAATTCCCTGGTAGACTGAGCCGAAACTGAACTGACCATATCTTCCAAGCCTCAAGATAACCTTCTCTTACCGGCAAATATCTTAATCATACTCTGGGGCAACTGGAACATTTCAAAAGTCTCCCCTAGGCTGGAGCAGCAGAGTGGATCTGATAAACATCATACTGGTGAGGACCAGCATTCCAATATTCCCCTCCTGGGTAGAAATAGAAATATAAAAGTTAAAGCTTTGCCTTAGCTAGTGGGCTTCCCAGTTTCGGATACCCGCTCCCCGCCTGGAGCTGTAACCTTTCCTCTTGCTTTAAAAACTATCTTCCTTTATAAGTCTTTGCCTTCTCCCTGGTTCCTGTGTCCATTCTGTGACTTCACGAGACACTATCCCGGCCCATACTCAGAAATTGCCAACAAATCCTACATCATTATGAGAACTGAGAGTGATTATAAAGCATTTAGCATACTGCCTGGTACAATATGCTTGCCCAGTGCATCTTGGCTCTGGTTACTCAGGACCAGCTACGTTATGCTGTGTAATAAATATCCCAAATTGGAATGGCTTAAAATATATATATATATGTATATATATATATATATATATATATATATATATATATATAAAATATATAATTGTGTTTTGTTGTGTTTAGTGATAAGAAAAAAATATCTGAGATGTTCTAAATGAAAATTACAGCTACCAGAGAGTGAGAGAGAGAAGAGTTAGCCTGCTAATAGCTGTGGACAAGCTCTGACAAAAGACTGCTTATATTCCTGTATATCTATTGGAATTTAGGATTAATTTACCCGCGGCTATGCCTGCATTTATCCAAGAGGACAGCAGGACTCCAGGAGCCTCAGATTCTTGTTTACAGGTGAACTTTCCAAACTGCTGCCTACAGCTAATCCAAGGGAGTGGATACTTCTTCCTTGTGGGTTCTGCTGCACCTACCCCAGAACTAGCCCCGTTTCACCTTCTCTGATCCCCATTGTCCATAGCTAATGTAAATCATTTCAGTATGGCTTACATTTTCCTCCCTTTTACTTGATGTATGAAAACACCAGGAAAACTCCTGGGCAGACAGATATGTTGTCTTTCCTACCTAGCCATGCTGCTGGTGGTTTAGATTCCATGCCCCAAGACCAGTCTTCATTTTTTTTGCTAGCAATGGCCTAATAAATCCTTTCTTTTAAAAAATACTTTCTTCCCTGGGAGTGAAAATGTTTTGTTTAACAGCAGGAAGGATCTGATCATTACAGCCACTTAAGAATCAAGGCTGGTGAAGGAGCCACCATCATGATGATAAGATTGATAAAGAAAATGAGAATTGAAGAAATAGGAAACAAATTTCAGAAGGACAGAAACTTTTATTTGATAATTTTATATAGGCAAATGCAGCTCAGAGAATAAAATGGTATCTGCTTTCCCACTATTTTCTCTATGTTTGTGTCCAAAGGACCCTGAGTTTAAATCTTGTCTGTGTATCCCTGTCATGTTGAACATGATTAAAACCAAGATACACCATGAGGAATAATATGGATAAATTATATATTCCACAGATAGGAATTGGTGGTAATTTATGAAGACGACAGGGGTCAGACTGATGAAAGGTCACAGAGAAAACGAAAGGGGCGGCCTGGGAAAGAACAGGAAGTGCAGAGTTAGAGGGAGTACACAGCTGGGTCCTTTCTCTGTTATTCAAAAAAGATATTAGCAAGCCCCAAGGCCTCTGCTGGCATCTTGTTTTGCAGAGCTCTCTCCTGCTGTGCTAATGAGGTGAAAAGTGACCTGCCTGTTCATTTTCTGGCTCCTTACTTAGTGGTGGTGTGACATACTGAAAAGCTGACTGCGTGTGCTGAGTTAGAGATTAGATTATGCAATACCTAACAGATGCCCCAGTCTCTGAAATAGCAAATCTAAAGTTTCAAAACTGCATGTGTTTTTCATCAAAAATGCTGAAGGAGTAACACTATTCCTGTTAATTTCACATATGTTCACATATGCTTCCTTCATTACAATGTGTCACAAGCTTGGTGCCTACAAATTACTTGGGTTGCTGCTACTCCAATCAATAATTATGAGCTATGAAGAGCCCTCAAGTGTCCAATTTCATTTCATGATATATTTCGCACTTTGATCCTTCTACAAGAAAGTGTCTTTCTTTAGATGGTGTTAATGTCACCTTTTAAGGTTAGGCTCACAACTCAGGCCTCAAGAGACTTTTTTTTGGTCACCAGATGAAGGGTATTTCTTTGGTTATGGCCTTGAGGTCAGTACAGAGAGAAGATATGTGTTTGCATGTGGGGGTGGGTAGGGGACAAAGGAGTGGAGTTTAGCTGGAAATGAGAACAGCATACTTTTTGGTAAATTACATTTTAAGAAGAATATAGTAAAATATAGTTCAGGTTAGCATAAAACAAACATACAGTAGTAGAGCGACATAAAGATAATGCTAACAATCTTTCTCCCCTTGGTCAGTAGTGAAAGGGGTAACAGGTTTCTGTATTCAAAAGCAATTAGTTTAACTAGGATGATTGGGAAAATGTGATGTGAAGGCTGGTTCATTCAGTTTTCCTAAACACACACACACACACACACACACACACACACACACACACACAAGATTGTTGTAAGAAGAGTAGCAACAAGGGAAACATCACTAAGATTCTTTCAGGTAATAGAAGTTCATAAACAGAAATGAACAGTGTAGAGCTGGAAAAATAATACACCACTTACTAGTGGGAGATCAGGGTAACATTCGAGCTTTTAAAGACATAGCATAAATTTAAGTTCAAAGAGAAAGAGACCTAGTTCTCTGAGTGTCGAAAGACGCACACCTTCAGATTTTTCAGGAATTCTGTTTTTCTTCCTGCCCTTGGTTGTATTACAAGTATTTCAGGTATAAGCTCTTTTTGTCATTTAGGAAAGAGATGTGACATTTAGAAAGGGGTAAGACAATTTACTTGAATAGAGCCTGGATATAATGAGCCATCAAGTACTTTGAGAAGGAAGAGAAAAATTAAGAAGGTTCTACAAAGGAGGTAAAGGGAGGGGAATATACAGAGGGTGCCAAAAAATGTATGCACATTTTAAGAAAGGAAAAAGCTGTATTAATATTGTAGTACTCAATATATACCAATAACAAAAGATGAATACAAGTCATGTGTATACATTTTTTTGGCACCCCCAGTATATATGCTTAGAAAGCTTAAGTGCTAGAAGGAGATCTTTCTCCCAGACTATAAAGATAAAGCAAGAATGTGATGAAAGGAGAGGAGAGGACAGAGGAAGAGAGAAGAGGAAAGGAGAGGAAATGCAGAGATTATCTGCAGTTTAGCTAATGCAACCTTCCTAAACACCATAAATCTTTAATTAATAAAAGGAAAAGAAGGGGATTGTTGGAAAGCTATAGCTCTTACAATTGCAAAGTCTTCAAGATGGAATTAGATCTTGAAACAAAAATTTATCAAACTGTGAGTCCATAAGAAGGAGCAATTGTTTCAGGCTTCTTGGTCCTGAGATATGCCTTTCTTCACACCAATATGATCACTCAATTGTCTCAGATGTTTAATCCCACCATCACACTTGGTAAATTGAGAAATAACTTTTTCATTATAATAGAATGTTTTCTGTTTTTTTCTTGATGCATCTGGTTTCCATGGAAAAGGCATGATAAAGGAAATGTCTTAGAAAATGATCAGGGCTAGGCATCAACCAGTCTGTGCAAATGCCAAGGAGAGGAGAGAGAAACTGGGAGGTGTGCCCTGCTTCTCCAAACCAGCACTCATTAAGAAAAAAATTTATATATTGTGTCTCTAACTGCACAACCCAAGCTTTGTACCAAAGTAGTAATGGACCTTATAAGGCTCCTGGCTGATCTGCTTTGAAGCCAAGAGGGAGTTGAGCCCCTGCCCACAGGACAGCTGACCTCTTGAGTACCACCCACTGCCTAGGCCATAAGCAGACTAACTTTACTTCACAGCAGCCAGATTCTTTTAGTTCATTGCCTTTCAATCACTTCTGAGTGCCTGGTTCCTGTTTAACTTATCCCATTTAAATATACAGGCTTACCTCATTTTATTGTGCTTCAATTTATTGCCATTCTTAGAGTTTGCATTTTTTACAAATTGAAGGCTTCTGGCAATCCTGTATTGAGCAAGTCAATCAGTGCCATTTTTCCAACAGCATTCACTTAGTCTCTGTGTCACATTTTGGTAATTCTCTCAATATTTCAAACTTTTTCATCATTATTATATTTTCTATGGTAACCTGTGAGCAATGGTCTTTGATGTTACTACTGTGATTGTTTTTGAGGAGCTACAAACCACATCCATATAAGAAGGAAAAGTTAATCAATAAGTATTATGTCTGTTTTGACTCCCCAAACTGGCTGTTCCCCATTCTCTCTTCCTTTCCTTGGAATTTCAGATTCTCTGAGACACAATAACATTGAAATTAGGCCACTTAATCACCCTACAATGCCCTCTAAGTTTTCAAGTGAAAGAGTCACACATCTTTCATATTAAATCAAAAATTAGAAATGATTAGGATTAGTAAGGAAAGCATGTCAAAAGCTGAGACAGGCCAAAAGCTAGGCCTCTTACACCAAAGAGTTAGCCAAGTTGTAAATGCAAAGGAAACATGATGGAAGGAAATTAAAAGCGCTATTCCAGTGAACACATGAATGACATGAAAACAAAACAGCCTTATTGTTGATATAAAGAAAGTTCTAGTGGTCTGGCTAGGTCAAACTCACAACAGCTTTCCCTTAAAACAAACCCCAATCCAGGGGAACACCCTCACTCTCCTCAAGTCTGTGAAGGGTGAAAAAAGGTGAGGAAGTTGCACAAGAGAAGTCTGAAGCAGAGGCTGGTTCATGAGGTTTAAGGAAAGAAGACATCTCCATAACATAAACATGCAGGTGAAGCAGCAAGTGCTGATGTAGAAACTGCAGCAAGTTATCCAGAAGATCAGCTAAGATAATTAATGAAGGTGGCTACACTAAATAGCAGATTTTCAATGTTGACAAAACGGCCTTATATTAGAAGAAGATGCCATCTAGGACTTTCATAGCTAGAGAGAAGTCAATGCCTGGCTTCAAAGCTTTGAAGGACAGGCTGACTCTCTTGTTAGGGGCTGATGAGCTGGTGACTGTAATTTGAAGCCGGTGTTCATTTATCCTAGGAACCTTAAGAATTATGCTAAATCTACTTTGCCTCTGCTCTACCAATAAAACAGCAAAACCAGGATGATAACACATCTGTTTATAACATGGTTTACTGAACATTTTAAACCCACTGTAGAGACCAACTGCTCTGAAAAAAAAAAAAAATTCCTTTAAGATGGTTCTTCTTATTGACAATGTTCCTGGTCACCCAAGAGCTCTGATGGAGATGTACAAGGAAATTAATATTGTTTTCATGCCTGCTCACACAACATCTATTTTGTAGCCCATGGATCAGGAGTAGTTTTGACTCTCAAGTCTTATTATTTAACAAATACATTTTGTAAGGCTATGGCTACCATAGGTAGTGATTCCTCTGACTGATCTGAACAAAGCAAATTGAAAACCTTCTGGAAAGGACTCACCATTCTAAATGCCATTAAGAATATTTGTGATTCATGGGAAGGGGTCAAAATATCAACCTTAACAGGAGTTTGGAAGAAGTTTATTCCAACCCTCATGGATGACTTTGAGGGATTCAAGACTTTAATGAAGGAAGTGACTGCAAATGTGGTGGAGATAGTAAGAGAACTAGAATTAAAAGTGGAGTCTAAAGATGTGAATGAATTTCTGCAATTTCATGAATTGAGAAAGTGGTTCTTTGAATGGAATCTAATCTTGGTAAAGATGCTGTGAAGATTGTTGAAATAACAACAAAAGATTTAGAATATTACGTAAATTTAGTTGGTAAAGCAGCAGCAGGGTTTGAAATGATTGACTCCCATTATGAAAGTAGTACTACTGTGGGTAAAATGCTATTAAACGACATTACATGCTGCAGAAAAAAACATTCATGAAAAGGAGGGTCAATTGATGGTGCAAAGTTCATTGTAGCATCATCAACATTGAGGCAAGACCCTCCACCAGCAAAAAGATTACAACTTGATAAAGGCTAAAATGATGGTTAGCATTTTTTATAGCAATAAAGCATTTTTTAATTAAGGTATATACTTTTTTTTTCAGACATAATGCTATCGCAACTTAATAGACTACAGTATAGTGTAAATAAAACTTTTATATGCACCAGAAAACAAAACAAAACAGAAAAAATGTGCGACAAGCTTTGCTGTTATATTTCCTGTATCATGGTGGTCTGGAATGCAACCCACAATATCTTCAAGATGTACCTATACTCTTTTAGGACCCATCCAGGAAACCCATATGCTCAAGAATAAGATTGCAAAAATTATGTACCTATACTTTAAGAATGAGAAGGAAACTAATACATCTTGAGGTCCTCTGAGCAAGTACTATGGTTAATGAAACCCTTACTAAAAACAAATGAAAAACTATACTGTTGATTTGAAAACAATAATTCATTAACTCACCACATGTAACTGTTTAGGGCACCTGAGATGAGTGAGATGTCAGATAGAGAATGGGCATTCTCGGGGACACAAAACCTGTAAAGATGACACCTTCTTGGGGTAAGATCTGCTTGCTACAGGTAGGAAAGGATTGGTAGGTAGTTAGGCAATTCTAGGCAAAAACATCGAGATAATCTGACAAAAAGAAGTATAAATGGGTTATATTTCATTTTATGGATTTGAGGGGGTAGTGAGTACATGTGAACATTTTCATAAACTTTTTAAGTTTATATTAAGTTTTGGGGCATGCTTATATATTTTTTTCCAAGTCTGATAGTGTGAGCACAAGCATGGGACCTAAAGTTTAAGCATCTGAAAGTAGTAAAAAGTTCACCAACTAGCTAAACTAATAGAGAGAAAAGTTATAATTTTCTGCTCAGATTCACAGATAGTTTTTGATTGGTCTTGATTTTAGTTTTAAATTATAAAATCAAAATCTATATCACTCATGAACTTCTTTAATTCCCCACCTAAATAAACTCATTTGTACACCGGCCTGAGGTTGGCCAGCACAGATTTTCCAATCTAGTATGTATCTTCTTCTGTTATTTATTATAGATATCCTTACTCCTTCCTTTGGTTCATCTGTAAAGCATATGGGGTACCATCGTTTGGGAATTTAAATCATAATGTAACTTACGACTAAGCTTTTTCTTCTTTTGAGCCATACTCAATTTGATTTTGACAACTGAACCAATCTTTTCCAGTTATTTCCTCTTTTGATAATTGCTGCACCATCACATTTTGATCTTCCTTATTCAGAACATTTCTTCTTAAAATAATACATTATATTCTAATAAACACATTGTGGTTTGCAAATCTCTCAAACATTGGAAAACAAATTTTTAATAGGGAACAAGGTCTGTTTTTCGTTGCATCGTGTTATTAGTTTATTGCCCACACATTACCTGACAGGTGCTCAGTGAATATTCAGTATTTTACAGGTTACACTGGGTTTGTGAAAACCACATTAAAAGATATACCACAATACTTGGACAAAAAACCATAGATCTTAATATTGTTGAAAATGTATCCCCCTTCTAAGCTAGATCATTATTAATGCATGTCACTTTGTCTTAAATAAGTTAAAACTAAAATACCTACATAAAAGTTATCCTTCAGTCTGCTACCAAAGAAAGATTCAAAAGTAGGAGAGAGCAATTATCAAAAATATCAGAGATGGAAATGGAAAAAAAAAAGGTTTTATTTTATTTTTAACTTCAACTACTGCCAAGAATGTCTATACTTTTTTAGGGGGTATAAAAAGGGGCTGAGAGGAATAACAGAAATATATAGCCATATATGAGGACATGAAATAAATTTGTATATAAAATATGTAGGTATAATGTCTTGAACAAGTTTGTAATTTAAAAAAATTCTTAAAGTGTTTCCTATTAACACTATGTGACATCAAAAAGTATATTTTATTTAAAGTGTATTTCTGAAAGAATCACAAAGAAATATCATTTATTTGCAATTTGAAATAATTAGGACAAGTCTTTTAGTAAATGTATTTTTATAATATATCATCCCTGACTTTACATATAATTATTATTCTTATAATTAAAAGTAATATTATAAATGATTCTGTGATAATAATATTGGTCTTCTCATACAGTAATAAATGACTGATGACTGATGATCAAATAAAAAACAGACTAGTAATGGGCCTTAGCACATTATCCCTTATCCATATATGAGTATTTCAAGGAATCACCACTTACTTGCTTTAACTCAAAGGAATATGTTTTGACAAGCTTTTAGTAGTGTTTTCCTAACTAGAGGTCCACTAACTCAATAGAAGTTAACCCTCCCATTCCAGATGCTCGTAGATAAATCCTAGGATTTGCCACTGATGGATAACAATGCAAACCTTCCTCATTAGCATGCTGCCTGGTTGAGGAAACTCAAAAAGCCTGTGCATGAAGAAGTGTAGGGACTCCTAGTTCTGCATACTGATGGCTATGCAGGAGTCTGTGAGCCCAGGCTATCCTGGAGGCAGATCAGAAAAACATGACATTCTGAGGCACAGCCTTTATCATTAAACACATATTTAATTTCCATTGGAAATATTGACAAAAAAAGTCCCTAACACGTGATCTGCCTAATGGTTTACAATTATTTTGCCCACCTGAAGGAATAATTAAAATAATTATTTTGACTTGTGTAGAAAAATTTGTGTTAGAAAAATTGTAACAGAAAGATGAAGGACTTAAAGATGTGTCCTTAACTATGAGGAGTTAGAGTTTTTGTGATAAAAACATTTAGTTGTATGTGTATTAAAATGGAAACAACTTTCCTGCTGAAAAAGTACTTTTAAGCTTTCCACTTGCATTTCTCTGTATACTTAGATTGGCCAATAAACTGATGAAATCTTAGCTCTTTCCCTCCATTGCTGACTCACTAAGCATTCACTTTGTAAAAGGTAAAGTTAGCTAGAAACATTTACGTAAACCTGGTTTTAGAAACCAAAAATCTTCATTAGACAGAAATAATGAAAAATATTAAGACAAAAGGTTATTGGTTTTTTTTTGACAATAGGGAGAATTTTTGTGCAGATTTTTTTTTTTTAGAAAAGGCCTTAAAAAACCACCAGAGCTGCATCCTACAAGCATATTTCCTCAACTTTAACCCAGATGATAGTGGTGACATTTTCCTTACTCTGCTCAAGTTTGAAGAAACTCTGAAATGGATCGGCACTGAACACAGGAGAGTCTGCCAAATTCCAAATCTGCAGCTCCAACAATTCTCAGGTTATTTTGAATATTTTACAGACAAATAGCATAGTTACCCACTGCTTCTCAAAGCCATTTTTAAAGCTTAATAATGCATTATCTTGGATGATGTCGTGTTCGAACACAGTCAAATATTTCTTATTCTTAAGAGAAGTCATGTTCAGGGAAGTTGCACTTTATACTCTGGAATTAGGCTGGAGAGGAAATTGGGTTTATGCTTGACTAACTCAATTCACGACATACTCTGGTATCTACGTCCACTACTTAGAGAGTAAGAATGAGGTGGTAATTAAACATTTTGCTCTAATTTTTATTCAACTCCTAGTTATTCCCAAATGCATAATCCAGAAGCCTGTTTTTCTCACCTGTAATCCAGTTGACTGTTCATTAGAATGGTGATATTTGGAAGACAAACATCATTTTCATCAACAAATGCTTTCTGAGTGCTCTGTGAGTAAATGTCAATATAGTAAGCGTTGTAGGGTTCTACATTCTGCGAAAATATTTAAATTGCTTCTGAAAACTGCTGGAAAAAGCTGAGTGATTGGGAATAGACTGAAGGCAATGGTAACAAGAGGTATTCTTGACCACTATTGTTACCTGTGCTTTCCGTCCTTTTCCTAAAGCTTTTCCTTCTCCTTCTTCTCCTCCTCCTCCTTCTTCTCTTGTCCTTCTCAACTTTTATTATCCAGCTCCTCCTATGCCTTCTCTTTTACCATGAACTAAGAGAAAAAGAAGTCATTTCCAATGCATTCAAAAATATCTGGATCAACTGAATACCATAGGATCCATTCAGGTGAAATTTTGTCTTACTTATATTTCAAATTTTGACTAAAAGACTAACACAATTTCAAAAATCAAATCTGATAATTTTGAGATGCATGGATTGTTTAAATTTATAATTCTATTACATTTCCACCCCCCAGTTCTCTTCATTGAGCAAACCTGACTTAATGCAGAGCTATTAAGACAGTAGAAAAACAGGTTCTACTGTGTTTCTACTAGTGAATGCGGTCATATTCATGCCTGCCCATAATACTATTTATTGTAGTTTATTCATTATAGAACTTTCTTTAGAAGTCATACCAATTATTTCTTTTTTACCAATTATTTCTAATATTCTTTTCCACTTTTTTCTACCATCTACCAATCTTTAATCTCATGTCTACCTAATGCAATTTTTAACACCTATTTTATAGATTTTCCTTTCTCCTGTTCCGTAATATCAATTTCAGGAACTCCTGCTTGAATACGCTTGCTAACTTTACAGTTTTTTAACACGCTTCACTTAAATTAATTCCAGCTCCACCATTTCACTTTGTCATCTTATATCTTTTATCCTATGTATTGATCTAGAATTTTTGAGTCCCAATTGATATAAATTCAACTCAAATTTTATTAAAAGAAAATACTAGTTCATGGTACTGTGAAATTGTCATGTGTGGATCATTTTTCAACCAAGGATCTCAGGAGTCATTTATCCCCCACCAATTTCTGGATTATACTTTGTGCTATTTTCAGGCATGAGTCCTCTATATAATAACAGAGATCATCTCTTTATCTATCTTTACAGGTTCTTGTAAAGGATAGCAGAACAGAGATGATCAAACATGTCTTCCCCAGTATTCATATCAGTCAATGAAAAACAAATCTATTTCCTTGTTTGAGTCACCAAACAAGACCACAAAACAACGTAAATAATTGATAGCTGGTTTGAAATAATTCCTTTGAAAAGGAGGGCCCAGTTTGTTGATGGGCGTATTAGTTTCTTATTGGTACTATGATGCATATCTCAAATTTAGCAACTTAAAACAATTATAGTTCTGGAGGTGAGAAGTCTGAAATGGTTATACTGGACTAAAATCAAAGTGTGGCCTGAGCAGCATTTCTCTTGGGCGCTCTAGGGGAGAATCTGTTCTCTTGCCTTTTCCAATATTTAGAGGCTGCCTGCTTTCTTTGGTTTCTGGCCCCTTCCTCTGTCTTCAAAGCTAACAACATAGCATCCTCAAATGTGTCTCTTCTCTGACCTTTGCTTCCATCATCTCTTTTTCTGACTCACTCTTCTGCCTCCCTCTTACAAGGAGCCTTTTGATTATAATAGGACCACCCATATAAGTCAAGATAACCTCCCCATTTTAAGATCCTTCATGTAATCACATACACGATGAATGTCCTTTTTGTTATGTAAAGCAATATAATCATAGGTTCCAGGTATAAGAACATGGACATCTTTTTTTTTCTTTTAATTAAAGTTTATTGGGGTGACAATTGTTAGTAAAGTTACATGGATTTCAGGTGTACAATTCTGTATTACATTATCTACATCTCACATTGTGTGTTCACCACCCAGAGAACATGGACATCTTTGAGAGCCATTTTTCTGCCTACCACAATGGGAAATGCTGAAAACACCTTTTCCCTTCTGGTGGAAGAGCAATATTCTTTGAATGACAACCCCCAAAAGGGGAATATGGTTGTGTCCCCTCAAAATTCATATGTTGAAATTCTAGCCCCCAAGGAGATGGTATGAAGAAGTGGGCCTTTGAGAGGTAATTAGGTTTAGATGTAGTCATGAAGATGGAGCCTCTGAGATGGGATTAATGTCTTTATAATA
This sequence comes from Rhinolophus sinicus, assembly GCF_057876585.1. Lineage (NCBI taxonomy): Eukaryota > Metazoa > Chordata > Mammalia > Chiroptera > Rhinolophidae > Rhinolophus > Rhinolophus sinicus. The sequence continues at coordinate 76,433,040 of NC_142517.1, read as the reverse complement.
CAAGAAAGAGACTAGGGCTCTCTATTAGGACACAAGAAGAAGACAGCCATCTGCAAATCAGGACGTGGGCTCTCACCAGAACCCAACCATGCTGGCACCCTGATCTTGGACTTCCCAGCCTCCATACCTGGGAGAAATATACCTCTGTTGTTTAAGCTACATAGCCTATGTTATTTGTTACAGCAGCCTGAACTAAGATAGGACAGAATAAAGAAAAAGAAGGACTTCCAGAAGGAACTCACCTGGCATCGCATAGCTGTATTTTAATACTATTATTGATCTTTAGTTGACTGACATGATCTAGCATTCTCAGTAGATAATCTGCAAGGTTACACTATCATCCATAAACTCTCACTCTCAACAGATGACTTACCTTTCTGATCTGAAAGGTAGGTGCTATCAATTAGAGCTTTATCAACGTCACCACCGCTCAATTTGTTCACCCTCATTTTTCAACACTATATTCATTTCTATTGTATGAACTGATAAGTGATTCCCAAATCTTTATCTCTATCCCAGATCCCTCTACCATGCATTATTTTCAATCTCTGCTGAGCATTTTTTTCCTTGACTGTCTCACTGGCATCCTTAAATCTGTATTTTCAAAGTCAAACTCATTATCTTTCTTCTGAACTTTTCCTCTCAAGGATTTCTCTTTCTATTAATGACACCATCCTCATCAAAGTTGAAACTCTGGAGTCACCTTTGTCTTCTCCCTTTTTTAGTTCAATTTTAATCAGTTATTATATCAAATACAATCTGTCTCTTAACTGCATATAGCATGTTTTAATTCTCTTTATCTCTCATTTGAACCGCCGCAATAGACTTTCTTTCCAAGTTGTCTCCCTCTAACTTTGCCTAATAAATATTTGTAAAATGAGATTATGATTATACTTTAAAGTATCGCAAAATTCTTTAAGTGTTCCTCAATGCATTGAGAATTAAATAATGATCCTTTACAGTTGCATAATAATGCTTTACAATTAACGAAGCACTTTGCATCCATTATCATATTTTTTTCATTACAGAAATAGGTTTGTAATATATTTTAGTTTTTATTATGACTGAGGAAGCTGAGATACACAGAGGTGGAATTTTTGGATAGGTTTATTTGGTAAATAAGTGACAGAGATTTACATTACAGCTGTTGCACTCAAATCCACTCTTCTTTGAGAGACAGGAACTTTTTACATTTAGCTGTTCAATGTCTCCCATTAGGAGGGCCAATTGTTCCTTTCTGGTGTCATATGTCATCACCACCACGCCTTAATCAAATTGTACTACTTAAACCTTTCATTTTTGTATCATCTTTATGTTATTTCTTTGTGAAGTCCATTCTGCCTCTCCCTTTTGCTATTTTATACAATCCTCTAATTCTTCATGATATCTTCTGATATTGATTTAATGTGATCTTTCTCCCCCTTGCTTTTATTCTTGTTATTGTTGTTGTTGTTGTTGTTGTGTGTGTGTGTGTGTGTGGTGTGTACATGTGTGTGACTTTTCTTATTGTGCCCATAAACTTTTGAAGTTATATATATTCTGTAAGTGACAACTAGTACAGACAGGACCTTTCATACATAAACCACTCAAGATACAAATGTTAATTTAAATATTTGTTTCCTATCCATACCATGTTTAAAACAGCATGAACATTTCTATGCTGGGTTTGACCCCAGAATTCTGTCTTTCACAGAAGAACAGACATATTAAAGAAAAGAAATTATTCTGACACTAGTTAAAACAGCAAGGAAAACTTTATCAGGACTATTGTAATAGGTGTCAGAATTATCACAATAGAGGAGAGATATCAGGTTCACCTTTGAATACAGCAAAGACAGCTGGGGATTTATAGTCAACCAGAAGAATGAGGGAGTCAGTGGATGAAAAATTACTAAGAAGAGATATCAAGGCTAGGGAGATTCTTGCTAAACTGACCTAACAGGATTCTTGCTGAGGTAGGCCAGGGTTATTAGATATCAAGAATGGAGAATACTCACTAAACTGACTTAGGAGGACTATTGCTACAACTAGACTAGGCAGGCCAAAGACGGGGGCCTAAAGATGGGGCCTACTCAACAAGAGGGCTCAGAGGAGCCTGCCTAAAGTTAGGTCAAGGAGAGAGTCTTAGGTACATGTCTGTAGGATAAAAGAGAAATAATGGTTTTCTTCCCCTAAACAACCATATTTCCCTCAGTTTCTCATTATGAATTAATGAGTAATGATTTTTGCTGAACTTCTTGTAATCCATTTGTAGTTTTATCTCATCCTACTCTTAAGAGGCATTATCTTTTTTTATGAGAAACAGTCTCTCACAAGTATCAAGGGATGCCTAGTTGTATATTATACTAGGCTTGGACAGGTGCCCTAGCATAGTGTTTATACTTTTCTTGATATCAACTACACCGCTTCTCCTACAATTTGCTTTCACAACTGAAGAATTCTCCCCCAGCATCTCTCCCTATTTTCTTTTTCTGCATCATTTTTGAAACCTTTCTTTGGACTTTTTTTGTATATCAGTTTTAGCTATCTTGCACTATGATAGTTAAATCTGTAAACAGTTTTCCAGATGGCAAGACATCAAAATAGTTTCAAAGTTTGAAATAATATCTTATATGTTTTCTTCATGTGACATTTGTTAGTGTTTGACATTTTAGTTATATTCTTGATCAAGTCAAATTTTAAGCTTTAATTGATAAGATTGAGGCAAGAGATAGTTTGGAGTTGACAATTGTAATGCAGATTATTTTCTCATGTCCATTACTTCCCCATACAGAAAGTCATCTGCTACATGTATATGCATTCAAAATTTTGTGAGGACTGTTATTTAGTCAGGTGCAGTCAACTAATACTAATTTCATTTTCAGGTCATATTTCCTGATGTTTCAGTTATCTGAAAAAATTTTGGCCTTACTGAATTTTCGGGATGATATAATTGAAAAATTACCTTTTCACTTCCTTATTTAACACTTATCACTTTAATTTGTATCTTACAAATTCAAGTATATGCAAAAGCACAGAGACCAATGTTCATAATATTTATCCACCGCTAAGATTTTTTTCAATCTAAAATTTTGTCGTGTTATCTTTATACATTTAAGGAGTAAAACAATATGGTTTACATCATTTTGTAGCCCTCCTAAAACCAGTTCCCCTCATCTCTTTCCCGGGAAAACCCACTTTGTTATAATTGTTTTCCACAGAATATAGAAAGACAGTCTTGGGAAGTTAACAATATGCAGTTTCTCTGGGCCTGGTCATCATGTCTCTAAACCATACTTGTATATTCTTATATCTACCGAACTTCCTCCTAGTTTTCCAGAAAGACAAATGAGCCTTTTGAAATTATGAGCACATAATAGTGTTTGATTTTCATATGTCACATGGTTTCACTTCTTGCTTCAGCTTTCACATTATAATTAACCAACCATCTCCGGAGTAAGCATATCTTAAGGAAATTAAATGTCATTTTAGTTCAGCCTATGTGACAATAGAAAACTTACCTCTAAATTATAATCAAGAGTAGGTCACATGTCGAGAGAATGACAAGGGAACAAAAGCTGTAAGTATATTAAATTGTCACCAGATTTATCTTTTCCAAGCTAAATTAACCTCAGCAATAATCATTTAAAATATCAAAAATATCTTTCAAAAATGTGATTTCAGCAATTGGCCTGACCCCCTTAAGAGTTATAGATACAGTCATAATTATTCTTGTAAGAAAAACACATTTAAAATGGAAAGGAAATGATATATTCTAATCTTTATTGACATAAAAGATAAAATCCCCAAGTAAAAATAATAGTTTGGAATCTTTAGAAATATAATAATTAAAGTTCATCAATATTTATTATCTGTTATTATTTTTTCTACATACCTTCCAATGAGAGTGACCTGTGGAAATGAGAAATATCATGGAAGGCTACAGTTAGCTATTACCTCTATCTAGGCACAAATACCTACAATAGGACAGCTAATCGCATCAGCCACTACAACTACTCAGGGAATCATTAGAGTGTGACAGGTAATGTAATAGAGGCCAGAAAAACAAATCTGCACATGCTAGGAGCTTACTTATTATTACTTAATAATGATTACTAACAAATAATAATATAATTATTATATAGAGGCTTGAAAAAAACGTACCCACCAAGGCCATCCAGAGTTATACCACTGTTATATCAAGAAAAACAAATGCAACGCATAAAATGCAAAATACAAATGTGACACTGGGCAATCCAAATATAATTCTGCTTTTTAAGTCATCTAGTTTTGGGGGCAGCTGGATGGCTCAGTTGGTTAGAGTGCAAGCTCTTAACAACAAGCTTGTTGGTTCAATTCCCACATGGGATGGTGGGCTGCACTCCCTGCAACTAAAGATTGAAAATGGAGACTGGATTTGGAGCTGAGTTGTGCCCTCCACAACTAGATTGAAGCACCACAACTTGGAGCTGATGGGCCCTGGAGGAACACACTGTTCCCCAATGTTCCCCAATAAAATTCATTTAAAGAAAAGAAGTCATCTAGTTTTATAAGCATATTTTTGTTTTTTATAAGACCTTTGTTTTTACAAGAATGTATTTACTGCAAAAGGAAAATTACAATTTTTAAACTGTCAGGGTGACTCGTACACTCCATTAATGAATTCAGAAAGAAAAAAAATCTTTCCCACTGTGCCTGAAAGCTTGCCTGTACAGTTTCTCTATTAGCTTCACTTGGGGGATATGTAAAGTCTTCAAATCACCCAGGTGAAGCCTGTCTGGGAGAATAAAATTTCATCTACCCTACAATGGTTATTCAGTTGGTTCAATAATAAATCAACATGAGGCAGATTAACAGGTCAAAAGCAAATTTAATTTCACACGTACAGAACCCCACCATATATGACAGGTTCTAAACAGAAAGGTAAAATGAGGTATATATGCCATCTTGAGCCAAGGAATGGGATAGGAGCCTGGGGTGTTAGAGGGAAAGAGGGTAATTCACAGGACGGTAAGAAAATCAGACGTTTGCCCTGCCACACAGATAAGTCATAAAAATTATTTCTTCTAATACTTCTTATTATGGATAAGGCCCTCAATTTAAATTCTTTAGGGGAGAGGTAAACGTTTCTTTTGAACCTACAGGGTCTCATTTGCCTTTAGATCAAAATAATCCTCACGCCAAAGAGGCACATCTTGGGGGTCTGTTCTGAACCCATTTACTATCTAGGGAAGCTTTTGGTGTGATAATTCAAGACTTAACCTCGACATTTTTCAGTGTACAAATTACTTAGCTAGGTGCTAGGGGCAGAAGAATGAATAAGAGATATGCTGTTCCGTTAGGAATAGAGACAGTGGAAATGTAATGGCTGTGTGCGATGTCAGAGGGATAGTGGATGGGCGGAGGGGGGTTGACGTAGTGTGAGGGATATAAATGATAAATGTCTAACTATTACATTGTTTTGTGCGCCTGAAGCTAATAAACAAAAGAGATACACTGTTCAAATGTTAGAAGAAAAGAACAGTATTTAAAATGACCAATGACATTCCAATATGGCAAAGGGCTTTAGCAGAGGAATATACAAAGTACAAAGAAAGGAAAGGATCCTCGTGGTGTAAGGAAAGCTTCAGGTACATTTCAGTTTCATTTAACATATGTGTGGACCAAGGGAATAGAAAAGAAGAATTTACAAACATAAGAAGTAAAACAGTTTAATAATCTCTCTATATTGAACGTTATTCATTGAGAACTAGACTTTTGATTATATAATCTCTCTGTAATCTTCCCAACAGCTCTTCTGAAGAGAGATACATGTCAGATCATTTTGTTACAACCACTCACCTGAATTCTGAATCATGGATCTGTTTTTTAATATGCACAAGATTGCACAAATCCATACCTGCACTTTTTTTTATATGTTGTAACAACTTTCATTGTATAAACTATCAGCATAAAGTGAACTAATTTCAAACAAATAGGTAACTCACTTTTGTATGTTCACTTTTTTTAAACAGTGAAAAGTAATTTTTTTCTATTTACTATTCATGAAGTTTTGAAAGTATTTTATATATAAATCCCTTGGTAACAGATATTAGTATGGTGCACTTCTCAGGCACTCAAATGTAGGTCTGAGGCTGAGTAATTTTTATAATTTATTGTGAGATTAAGAGAATGGAGGACTAATAAATAGAAGAGTTCTTTATTATCTTAAATATTTGTTTTTCTCTATGGCTCCATAGACTTTTTTTTTTTTTTTTTAAAGTTTACTTTCCAGGCATCATTGATGCAAGTTTTATGGTTTTAAATTGAAATGAAACATTATGTACTTGCATTTAAGTAACATTGGACTGTCATTTCATTTTTTTATCTTTGATTTGTTGTTTGCCAATTTAACAGGTAGTAAGAAGCATAAAATAAAAGTACTAAATAGAGGAAAAAGGAAAACACTAAGAAACGCAAACCAGAGAAACAGAAGAATCACAAAAGTGACATGGAGGCAAAGGGAAGAAAGGCAGAGGGGGATTCTATATCAATGACTAAATAGAAACACACACACACACACACACACACACACACACACATATATATATATATATATATATAAAATAAAAATTTCAAATTACAAAATTATGGTTACTCTAAAAATATGTGTAAACTTTGAATCATATTTCTAAGGATGTATTTTAAAGATATAATGGGACAAATGTACAAATATATAAGGAAAAGATATTCAAAGTAAGATACTTTAATGCTAAAATGTTGACATAATCTGAACATCAAATTATAGAGTATGGTCTTTAAAAGTATGTTTCGATCATATAAGGGGACAGACAAGAAAAGGAACCTTATTTTATTAAAATGAAAGAGTACTCATGACGTTTCTCAGGGAGAAAAGTAGATTAAAAAACAGTATAGACAATGGTTCCCCTGTTTCATAAAATTAATTTACATACATTTGTGTTGCATAGTATATGTCTGGAAGAGCATAAATAAAATGTAAACAAATTTCATCTCTTGTTCATACAATTACATAAAGTTTTTCCTTTTTCTTTTTGCTCATGTGAATTTTCTACTTTATTTCTTACAATGAACATACTTAAAAATACCATGCTTTACTTAAAAATACCATGAATTACTTAAAAATACCATGCTTCCCAAAAAATAAGACCAGGTCTTATACCGTATTTCCCCCAAAATAAGACTGGGTCTTATATTAATTTTTGCTCCAAAAGACACATTAGGAGTATTTTCAGGGATGTCTTATTTTTCCATGTACAACATTCTACATTTAGTCAAACAGTCATGTCATCTTCTTCTGGAACATCATCATGATGAACTACATGGGTCCATCTGGCTGACAATCTTAACTGGGGCTTATTTTCGGGGTAGGTCTTATTTTTGGGGAAACATGGTAAATTCTTTCCAGCTGCTGGAAAGAAAATGCCAATGTGGAACTGAGTCATTTAAGATTTAAATGGAGTTACAGATTTAAAAAAGTTAATGCATTAACTGACTAGATATCTATCAGAAATGGGCTAAGTAAAGTTGATCTGAATAGTATAAATCAAGAGACGAGCAATGTTGAATTTTTTTTGTTTTTTAGTGTTGAAATTTTTATTTTATTCAAATGTGAAATAAATAAAATAATCCACTGTTTCCATTTGTCTATGCCAGGATCACACAGACATTGTCTGTGAGGTGGTCTCGGTGAAGCACTTTAATAAGAAGTAGATAGAAAGGATAAGGACTGAGGATCCAGTAATAAGCAGGAAGGTTCTCCCTGTCATTCTTTATCAGTCAGAGGCAACGCTCCAGATGCTGCACAGCTGTGATACCCATTGATAAGCTGGGCATATTTTCAAAGTAATGCAACCTAAGAAAGTGAGAGAATATTGATCCCAGTAGCTGCTTATTCAGAGGGGGTATCCAACATGTTTTAAAACTTGTTTCAGATCATTAAACATATATTGTTGAAGGAGTTCAGGATACACCACCGTGACAGAAAAATTGTTTTGAGCTGAAGTCATTTGAGAATAGATTTGTTCCATATCTGCCTAAAAGCAAAGCCTCTCAAAGAACTCAATTGATATAAAATTCCTTCCTTGATGTTTTGAGACAAGGAAAGACTGACACTCACCAATGAAAAGGAGACTTCAACATCACACCTAAAGAGACAATGCCACACAGCTATCATACTTCCCATCAACTCTCTTAAGGGCTCATTAATTTGTTCTAAAAGTCATTTGATTCCCTATAAGTAACTTTGCTTCCTCTCCACTTCCAATATATATTTTTAACTTTTATTTTTTATATTAGTTTCAGGATTACCAAACAACATAATGATTAAACATTTATACCCCTCACAAAGTGATAACTTCTACCCAGAGTCTATTACCCCTCTGGCGTCGTATATAGCTGTTACAATTCCATTGATTATATTCCCTATGCTGTATTTTACAACCCATGACTATACAGATGTGTGTGTGTGTGTGTGTGTGTGTGTGTGTATACACATACATATTTAATCATAGTTGACATTCAATATTATTCTACTTCAGCTTCAGGTGTACAGAGCAGTGGTCAGGTATCTACACAATCTATGAATTGATTTCCCTAATAAGTCCAGTACCCATTTGGCAGCCAACATACTACTCTCTACAACATTATTGATTAATATCACCCATACTGTATTTCACATCCCCATGACTATTTTGTGACTACCAATTTGTATTTCCTAACCCCTTCACCTTCACCCCATCCCTCAACTTGCCTCCCATATAGCAACCATCAGTTTTTTCCCTGTACCTCTTACTTAATTTCTGTTTTGTTTATTTGTTTATTCTGTTCTTTCGATTCCACAATTTCTTTATCCAATTGTCTCTTGAGGGGCATTTCGGTTGTTTCCATATCTTGGTTATTGTGAATAGTGCTGCCGTAAACACAGGGGTGCATTTTTTTTTTTTTTAAATTAGTGTTTTGGATTTCTTTGGATAAATATCCAGGAGTGGAATTGCTTGGTCATAGGTAGTTCTATTTTTAATTTTTTGAAGAACTTCCAAACTGTTTTCCATAGTGGCTGCACCAATTTGCAATCCCACCAACGGTGCACGAGGCTCCCCTTTTCTCCACATCATCACCAATACTTGTTGTTTGTTGATTTATTGATGATAGCCATTCTGACAGAAGTGAGGTGGTATTTCATTGTGGTTTTCATTTGCATTTCTCTAATGATTAGTATCATTGAGCATCTTTTCATGTATCTGTTGGCCATCTGTATGTACTCTTTAGAAAAATGTCTCTGCATGTCCTCTGCCCATTTTTTAATTAGGTGTTTGTTTTTTGGTGTTGAGTTGTATGAGCTTTTTATAAATATTAGCCCCTTATCAGATATATCATTGGCAAATATCTTCTACCATTCAGTAGAATGTCTTTTTGTTTTGTTGACGGTTTCCTTTACTGTGAGAAAAACTTTTTAGTTTGTTGTAAACCCACATGTTTATTTTTTCTTTTGCTTCCCTTGACTGAGGGGATATACCAGTAAAAAGATATTACTAAGGGTAATGTTTGCAAGCTTACTTCTTATATTTTCTTTTAGGAGTTTTATGGTTTCTGGTACTACATTTAAGTTTTTAATCCATTTTGAGTTTTTTCTTGTATATGGAATAAGGAAGTGAACCAGTTTCTTTCTTTCTTTTTTTTTTTTTTGCATGTATCTGTCCAGTTACCCCAGCACCATTTATTAAATAGATTGTCTTTACCCTAACATAAATTCTTGCTGCCTTTGTCATAGATTAAATGATCATATAGGCATGGATTTATTTTTGGGCTCTCTATTCTGTTCCATTGATCTATGTGTTTGATTTAGGCCAATACCATGCTGTTTTGATTGCTGTAGCCTTGTAATATGATTTGATGTCAGGTAGCATGATACCTCCCACTTTGTTCTTGTTTCTCAGGAATGCTTTGGCTATTTGGGGTCTTTTGTGGTTCCATATAAAGTCTGGGATTATTTGTTCTAGTTCTATGAAAAATGTCACTGATATTCCCCTTCCAATATTAAAGTCATTTGTTTTCCTGGATGTGCCCTTCTCCCCTTTTCCTTCCCCAATTAAAATTGTATATAAGCCCCAATTTCTAACCACCTCTTTGAATCACATTTTTTTGTGAATTTCCATACATATTTAATGAAAAGACATGACTAAAATTTGGCTTTTTCTTTGTTAATCTATCATTTGTCAGTTTAATTTGCAGGTCGTCAAAAATTGAACCTAAGAATGTAGAAGAAATGTTTTTCCTTCCTGACAGTGTCCTTGCTGACATAGAGATGGCCTTTTGGTAAGCAGCCAGTAGATCTCATCAAACTTTTGCAGAGAAAAGATCAAAATTTTTTCTACTGTGTTTCTCAGAAAATAAAACATAGCCGGACCATCAGCTCTAATGCGTCTTTTGGAGCAAAAATTAATACATGACTGGTATATATGATAGGATAGGATAGGATAGGATAGGATAGGATAGGATAGGATAGGATAGGATAGGATAGGATAGGATATTAAAGACCCGGTCTTATATTATATTAAAATAAGACTGAGTCTTACATTATTTTTTGCTCAAAAAGACGCAGTAGAGCTCATGGCCCAGCTAGGTCTTATTTTCAGGGAAACGGTATTTCCTTATCCGTTTTCTAGGGAATATATTTTACAATTAAGACAAATTATTGCTATTGAATTTTAACTGCAATCTACTGAGAGCAGAGTCTAATAAGTAACATTTTTTTAAAGGAAAGGAGGGAAGTATAACCTGGTCAATTCTAGTGAATTCTGCCAACTTATGATTAAAATCAGATGACAGAAATCAATGACCTCTATCATGAATCTAGACCTTGTTTTTAAATTAATAAATAGTAAGTATATGACATTATAATATTAACAAATAAGTGCATAAAATCCTGAAATATATAGAAAAATATGAAGAACAAAATAACATTCACTCATAATATTTACACACAGAGATGATGATGATGATGATAATGATGATGATGATGATGACTGGTGATGGCAACAATGGGGATGGTGGTAAGAATGAAAGAAGTAACTAGTATATATTGTGCACTTACTATGCTGGCACTCTGTTTAGTGTTTTATGGACGTCATCTGATTGATAATGTACAGCTATTGTTATCCCACTCTACAAGTGAGAAAACTCAGGTTTAGAGAGTTGAGTTTTGAATCAGTAGAGGGCAGAAACATTGAAGTAGGGGATTGTGATCTCCTGGTCCAAATTTTTATTTTAACAAATGATGGCATAGAATGCAAGAAAGTTTAAGATTTTGACTAAGGTTGGTCTACTAGTTAGCTGCAGACGTAAGATTAAGAAGCCTCACAATTAAGTTTGTGAACTCATCCTAGAAAAAGTGCTACATACTTCATTGCTGAATATCACCATGATCACCTTCGAAGTACTCCCTTTGGGAAGCTATGCATTGATGTCAGCGCCTAGGACACCCTTCAAAGCAATTTTGGAACTCTTTTTCTGTCATCATATTACACTTGATGTCCTGAATGTCATCCAGATGTCTTCCTTTCAATATTTCCTTTATCTTCGGATAAAGAAAGAAGTCATTGGGTGCTAGATCAGGTGAGTAGGGAGGGTGTTCCAATATAGTTATTTGTTTACTGGCTAAAACTCCCTCACTAACAGTGCCATGTGAGCTGGTACATTATCATGATGCAAGAATCATGAATTGTTGGTGAAATTTCAGGTCATTCTCATCTACTTTTTCACGCAGACTTTTCAGCACTTCCAAATAGTAAACTTGGTTACCTGTTTCTCCAGTTGGTACAAATTCGTAATGAATAATCTCTCTGATATCAAAAAAGGCTAGCAACATTGTTTTGACTCTTGATTTGGACTGACAGAACATTTTAGGTCATAGAAAACTGGCTGACTTCTATTGTGCACTTTGTAGCTTAGTTTCGGGGTTGTATTGGTACACCTGTGTTTTATCACCAGTGATAATATGGCCCAATACATTGTCTTTCTTCTCCAAAAGGTCATGGCAAACTTCGACACTCTTTTGCTTTTGTTCATTGGTGAGCTCCTTTGGGACCATTTTTGTACACACTTTTCTCATGCCAAGATTTTCAGTTAAGATTGTCCTAATTTTCTCTATAGATGTTTGCTTGGTCTGCTATGCTTCTCACAGTCAAAAGTCGACAATTTTGAAGCACAATTCGAGAATTTTTGCAATATTTTTGTCAGTTGAGCTCATTACTGGCCGCCCTGACCTCTCTTTATCAGTGATACCTTCTTTTCCTTCAGAAAAATGTTTAATCCATTTGTACACTGCCATTTTCTTCATGGAGTTATCCCCATCAACATGTCCTTAATTTCACTTTCACTCTTGCCAAGTTGAATAAGAAAATTAATGTTTGTTTGTTGCTCTAATTCAAGCTCAGACCTTCTCACAATGGTGTACAAAAGCACGCAACATTAATGAACACCACTCAACAAGGTACCGCCCCATGTCGACACGAACACAACTGTGAGACACTGATATACCAAGGTTATGAAACCTTACCGAGCTGTTTGTACAGTGCTGCCAATTTAAGTGCACAGTGGCAAGTTCATGAACATAAATGTCAGACTGTCGTTTTTGGAATCTCAACTGTAAACTCTATTCACTGCCAATTTATGTTCACATATATATAACATTTTGAAAATAAAGATGTGTTCTAAATGCCTCTTATTGTCTCCAAATTATTTTATTATTGTAACTTTTAAGTCAGTTATCATAATAAGAACCTAAATAAAACTATTTATATTTTGTGAAGATACTCCAGTTAATTTTTAAGAGTTTTTCATGATATTTGGAAGCTATTCTCCCACATCTTCCTCCATCCTCTCCAAGAGAAAATTATTCAAAACAGATGAATAATAAAAATCTCTGGGCTTTTTATAAATTTTGCCTCTCCTTTTCTCAAATTTTTAAACAATTCATTCAAATGGTATCACATCATTTTCAATAACATCCAAGAGAATAAAAAATAATGTGTGTTTAGAAAGTTTTACTGCTTATGAAGATCTTGTTTTGAAGTGAGAGAGAGGTTGAGGTACAGCTCCAGTCAAGGTCAGGGTCAAGTTAATAATTAAAAAAAATTTTTTCAGTAGATTGAGCCATGTCCTTAAATTGATTCACAGTGCCCTATTGTCCTGAACCCCCATCTATTCTGAACCATTTTGTTTAAATGAAAAGACCATATTTAACTTTGTAATACAAAACACAGCTGAATCATTGACACTTCAATCAGCCTTTATTATGCTCAAATCACAGTAGGATATCCCTTCTATCCAGAATGTACTGACACTAAAGTAGAATTGATTTCATTCTAGAAATGAAAGGCAAAACACATCTATATATACGTGCATCTGCATAATAATCCAGTGCAGTTTCATTATAACTGTGTTCACCCAATAGCAAACTCACCATGAGATAGACCTAAATATGCCTGTATCTACTTATAGTTCTAGGAATAAGAAAAAGTAAAAAAAAAAAAAAAAGATTGACAACTTTAATAATTTCTATGCCAGAAGAGTATGCAGTGAGAAGAAAGTCTTAAATTTGTAAAGCACGTGCTTTCCCTCACCTGAAGAGTAACATTATTTATTCTCACAAATATTTTAATGTTTACTGAAGGTTATTTCAATTTGTCAGATATATATAGACTTTTTTTTACAGATGGCACACTGGGACAGTTCATCAGGTGCAGGTTCCTCAGATTCCCTGAGTTAGGAATGAAAAGGAGATTCCAAACAGTTGAAATAAATATCTAGGCCCAAGATGGAGTTGCTCCTACTTGGGGTGTCACATTAGCAAACCAAAACAGATAACGTAAGCAACGCTGTAAATGCTCCATCTAACCAGAAAGGCAGTATATCCTGTCAGCCAAACCCCAAATACAAAAATCAACTCTGGACCTTCTTACTCCAAACAAGGTTGATTATATGGCCCAGCCAATCAGATATTTTCTATTTGTCTCTTTCTTGTTCTTTGTTCTTTACCCTATAAAATCTTCCTGCCTTCCTCACCACTTAGCAGCTCTCCAAAAGGAGACTGTCTGCTTCATGAAGTGTTACATAGTTTGTTTGTGTCACAAATCATCTTCTTTAATCATTCTTTTAACAAAACCTATATCTGTCATTTTGCCTATAACTTAGATGTATGAACAAATAAATGAAACGTATCTTTTGTATACAGACTATGGCAGTAGGATCAAATTTAGATTTATGCTTTAGTGTGGTTAAACAAAGAAAATATGAAATAAATAAATAATCATGATTAATTAATTAATTGCCTATTGTCTGGAATCAACAGCCTGCTTTTCTGAGGGAAACACTAAGAAAATGAGCAGCTTCCCTGAGTGTTTAAATCCTGCATTGTGGCTCCTAAGGACAGAACCAGCAAGATTTGATGTTTTTAAAACATATTCAAAGTTTTGTTTGCCTAAACTGAAAGCTGCATAAAATGCCAAACAAGTCTGAGTTGGTGAGGAATGTGTTGGCTTTTGTTCACTAATAAACTTAAAGTTGTAACAAATTATGTTATTGCCTCAAATGTCTCTTGGGCCATATGAAAATAGGGGTTCCTACAAATTGCATATGTTCCATGGACTGCAGGAAAAGAGACAAAAAAAAATCAACAAAATGAAATAAAAAGATCTGTATTGCAGAGAGAGCACGGTACTCATAGCATAAAAATGCCAGCATGAGTAAGAAAAATAAAAAGAGACTTACAAATGAGTAACTTTGCATGCAGAAAAAGAAGAGAATTTAAATACCAAAGCAGGTGAGCTGTTTTAACAAAGAGATCAGTGTGTTATTTAACAAAAGGCATTACATTGGTAGTTACAAAATTGTCATGGAATGTAAAGTACAGCTTAGGAAATATAGTCCGTAATATGGTAATAACTATGTATGGTGCCAGGAGGGTACTAGACTAGTCAGGGGGATCACTTCATAAGTTATATAAATGTCTGACCACTATGCTGTACACCTGAAAGAAATATAACATTGAATGTCAACTGTAACTGAAAGATAAAAAAATAATAAGATAAATAAAAAACAAAAAGGTATTACATTTACTTTCTCAGTTAAATCCATCTTGCAAGGTGAGGTGAAATCACAGTGGTAACCTGAACTAGTCTGTAATGGAAAGTATTCCCTAGCATTGAGACCTCAGATGGTGTCAAACTTGAATCCATAACTTAATTAAACACAAAAAGCTTTATTTTGAGGACAAGAATCTTAAATAGTCAATAAAAAGTCTATCCAGGGTTCATGAAATTAGCTCAGATTTGCTAACTACATACAAAGATGAGGGGGGAAGAAGGTTGAACTGATTTATGTTTTTTGCAAAAGGTCTTCATCTATGGAACAGCTGAAGATGAACCAACAGTGACCATTTATTTGGCCTAATTTAGTGTATAAATAGTTTTGGCAATTGGCAATAATTGATCAAAACTTATATGAAGTTATGTTATTAAACATGATAGAATCTGACTAATGAAGATATATAACAAATATATATTTTCATCACTAAAATAACATTTTTTTCAAGGGACTATGCATTATTCAGAGACTGTATGCTTTAGTATGCTGACTGAAAAACATTGGCTCCCCAGCTACGTATTTACATGGCTTTCAGCTTTCTAAGGCTAGTGACCTATTCAAATTAATGTTGGCCTCAACTTAAAAGTCATCTGTATAAATAAATAATTCACATCCTCTACATCCTTATTGCCTTAGCAATTTTAGTGCAGAATTCTGTTGGAACTATGAAAAACTTCAGTAGGGATAAAACTAAGATGCAAATAAATATATTTTAGACCATAGCACCTAGATTAGAGCATAAAGTTGTTAAGATCAAAGTCACAATAAACACTAACTAAACATAAGGAATTTGGGGTTGTCAACCTAGACTGAATAATTAAAATATATAAATATGTAAATACACATTTTGTAATTCAACAATATCATCTATATGGAAAAGGTGATTTGGATAGGAAGATATTAAGGAAAAAATGTACAGTATCCTGGGTGGAAAATAAAAGCATAATTTCAAATAGAAATTTATACCATATTTTGTTTTGTTTCTTGCATTTTCAGCCCTGTGTTAGAAAATGTACTAATCACTAATATTTAAATGGAAAATAAAATTTAGCTCATCTAGATAATTTAAACATTTACGTATGTGTATTTTATGTAATCTTAACAGATTACTCATTACAGCAACTGAGTATCTTGAAGAAACATTGTCTAACCATACTATTTCATTTTTTTTTTCTAATTGTCATGTCATTTTAATTCTCATGCAGACAGAATTTTAATGGTAGCTGAGGTCAAATATATATTTAGCTTGACTCCTATTAAAAAAGAAATGCCCACATTAACTGCACAGTGTATGTCATTTTGTTCTGTGAAAGATGACGTGAGTGAATCCATTTTACAATAAAGCCAGAGTAGCCATTTCAGAGGACTGCAAGTCTTGTTTCCTTTATCTTCCAAACTGGACCAAATCATCAACATCCCAAGAAGTCAGTAACAGCAAGAATATCCTGTTTGTAAGGACTGATAAAATTGGAATTTGCTGATGACTCAATCTCAAGCCAACTTATAAAGTACAAATCTAACCTTACCTCATCTAGCATCAATGAACTCTTCTTTAAGAACTTACCTCATCTTCCTCTCTTTTCCTTCTAAAATCTTGACCCCCTCTCTTGTGTGTGGGTGGGGGGGGGCAATATTTGGGCTTCAGCCTGAATCGATACTCTACAAATTACAATTCTTTTGATTTCAAATAAATGCTACTTGTTTCATTATGTCCTCCTAGATTTTTAGGTTGACAGTTCCTTGTGAGGAGACTCTAAACTTACTCACATGAAGAGAGTTACATTTTTTTATTCATTTGCTTCAGTAAAGTCTTAAAAAAAATGTATGTATATATATTGTAATATTTCAGATTGACACATAATTTGTCAAAGTAACATAATTTTTGAGATAATTTATTTCCATTCATTCAATATTAACAATAACCAATAAATTAATACTACATAATCCTTATCAAATATTAAAATAGTTGAGAATATAAAGATTTATATACATATATATAGTTGAGAAGTTCATATTTGGTAAAAACAACAATTTCAATAAATACAAATAAATATGATTTAGTCAGTAATTGAAAAATATTAATTCATATCTATAGACTTCTTAAAATAAGCAAAAATTAAATATTATTAGTTATAAATGGATATTATTTTAATATTTCCATTGATATTAATTGACAAGAAGTCACAGGAGATTTGTAATCTTAAATTTATGTCGAAAAATTAAGAATATAAACAAAATTCTACTTCTAAAATATCAGAGATAATGGGAAGCAAAATACTTTTTTTTTGAAAAAAGGATGAGCTACAGATGGGGTAGTAGTTGGCTTTCCACTACTCCTAAAATTTATTGAAAATATAAGAATTTCTGTAAACATTAGATTATCTGTTTGTTTCCTGACTTTGACTTGCAATATTTGATTGACTGTATGAAATCCTGGTTTGTGTGCCACAACAGAATTTGACAACATGGGTGTCTCATTGACTTCTTGATTTGGTTATTTATGAAGATTAAAATTAGTTGCTGCTAGGCAGCTTTATTATTCAATAATTGGTTCTACCTCCCTCCCAGTTAGATGATCAAGTTCAAGGTCTGTTAGTCAGGTGTTTATTGAGAAACTGTAAACTACACATCATTTACAAGTTCTTAAAGGGAAGAAAATTAAAAATGAGACATGGTCTTTATCCTCAAAGTTTGTAAAAAGAAGATTAAATAATCATCATTAATACTTAAAGATATAATTATATTACTTAAAAAAACTTAAAAAGCCACAGTAAGTGAAGGATGGCCATAATGGTTATTTATATGAAGCAATTAGACTGGACCATAGGGTACCCAGACAATTGTAAAACATTATTCTTGGTATGTCCATGGAGGTTTTCTGGATGAGACTAACTTTTGAATACGAGAAAGTAGAACATGTAGTACAGATTGTTCTCCCTAAACAATCTAGCCTATCAACTGCAGACCTGAATAGAACAGAAAGGCTGAGTAAGAGAAAACTTTTGCTCACCTGCCTTGAGCTGGGACATTGGCCTTTCCTGGCCTTCATAATTAGACTAAAACGTCAGGTCTTACTGGGTATTGAGTCTGACAACTGTCAAACTGAAACTCACGATCAGCTCTCTTGGTGCTCAGGTCTTCGGACTCAGACTGTAATTCCTATCGGCTCTTCTGAGTCTCCAACTTGCAAACTGCAGATCTTGGGACTCGTCAGCCTCCATAATTACAGGAGCTAGTTCCTTTAAATCAATCAGTCAATCAATCAATCCTATTGGTTCTGTTTCTCTGGAGAAGCCTGACTAATACAAGATATTTGCCAGCAGGACTATGAAACACTTTTTCCTGAGATTTTATGTTCTCTGTCTTGCCATCTCTCCACCTCTTCCAGCCACACTTTGCAGGATCAGAAAACCCTTCATTGTTAAACAGATGAGATTTTTGACAGAAATACAGGAGAAACCTGTTCCAAATAGATCATAAGCTCAGGGTAAGATATTTAGATATTTGGAAGTAGAGTTTGGAAAATAATGACCGGTTCACTTCGGATGGAGACACTGGCTCAGAGTTCTATAATAATAGTTTGGAATCTTATTGTAAAAAAGGGTCTCGCAGGGTGGCAAAATGTGCCACCCCAAAATGTGTCCCTTTGGTATGATGATTATTTTAGATTGATTTATTTAAAGAAACAGAAATAGGAACCAACTCGGGACCCATGGAATCTGTGAGATAATAAATTTGTCTTTAAGTCACTAAGTTTGTGATAATTTGTTACAGCAGCAACAGAAAACTTACATACCCACTTTCATGCCAAGCTTCCTTTTTGATTTGTTGTTTTTGTAATTATTATTTACAATGCAATCTTTTTTAATATTTATGGGTGCTACGCCTTAGTTTTAATGGAAAATAAACTAAAAGTCTTATGTGGCTTACTAAACACCTGAATTCTCTAAAGTGTCCAAAACATCAGAATCAAACATGACAGCTTCCTGATGCGATTTACTTCTAGCTTATCTCAGTGTGAGGTCCTGAGTTGTCAGAACTTTGTTGTTCATGTTAAAAGGGGAAACCAACAAATACTTTTTGCAGGTTAAAGTGATAGGGCTACTTACAGGAAGCAGGGAAGTACTTAGTGATCACAAATGGCAGACCATGTTACTTGATAATAACTTTCTACCAGCTTTCTCTAGTCTTAAGAGTTTGGGTACCTTAGTCCCAGAAAGATGCTGTCAAAGAAGAGGAAAATAAGAAAACAACCAATGCTTAAGAATCTGAATACGAGGTAATATTAAAAGTGTTACATATGGACAGATGGGTCAACTACAATAGGAAACAGGGTTAGAACACACTATTAATGTCTGAAGTTTATTAAACAGCAAATTTAAGAGGTAATTGGGAAGAATATTGCAGCTAGATTTTTGGTCAGGGTATAGCACAATTAAGCATTAGATATATTCGTCAGGCAAGAGAAACTGATAAAACAAGCAACCTTCAAATCTCAAAAGCTTAATGCTTTCTGGCTTCCCTCAGAATCCCCTGTGGTTTGAAGGAAGGGGTCAGAAGGGCACTGCTCCATGGAGTCATTCAGGAACTCAGGTTTCTACCGTACAGTTCCCTCACCATTTTCTTGAGCAAGAGTCAAAAAACTAGGATTCATGGACAATTTTGGCCCAAACCTTTTTTTTTATATAGTATGTGGACAAAGTGTGGCTTTTGCATTTTTAAAGTGCTACATATATAAAAAATAGGAATAAGATGAATAAAGGATTGACTATTCAGCCTTTTCAGAAAAAAAAAAAAATTGCCAGCCTTAGCTCTAGAGCCTGGGTTCCCTTAATAAGATTCTGTGCATCTAGTCAGCGGAAGAGGGAAATGAGGGACAATGGAAGATTGTGCGAGAAGTTTTAGTGGCCAGGCCTGGAAATGATAAATGTTACTTTCACTCACATACTAATGGCCATAACTATTTAATGGGTCCCACATCTAATGCAAAGCACATTATAAGTACAGCCTCGCTTATGCATAGCTGAAAAGGGAATAGAAGTTAAAATATTAGAGATGTATTATTGACATGGGAAGAGTTTTTTAAAAACTTGTCATAATCCCAATTACTGGTTAATAAAACCTAAAATAGAAAGATTTTAAAAATACATAATAAAATATAACCAAATGTTAATTTGCAGGAAAAAAATAGGAGGAAAACCCCAGATTCTCCAGGTTCCAATATGGATGTCAGGCAATTATGGTTATTGGTATTTTTTTTATTATATATTAATATAATCCTGCCATAAATTGGACTAACTCTTAACATAAACTATGTTCATTATTTCTTTTTCAGACACTATGCAAAAATTGGAATAAAAATATTCTGTCCCAAAAATGTGTTGAATAAAATTGTCAGAGATTCCTCTTGTTCAGGTAAATCTCATTGTTATTGTCTAACCATTATGTTAAACTCACAATCTTATAAAAATAATTATGAGCTGAGTTGTAAATACTTAAAAACACTGAGAAATGAGCAGAGTCATATACACACTGAAAACCAGCCTAAATGTACAGAACAAATGTAAAAATATACACATTATTACAGCGTGATTCTTATGCTAAGTACAAATCATGCTTTGAGCTTTGATGGAAATCATTAGTCACGATTGCCCCAGAAAAGTCTCCACCCTTACCCTTGCACGGTGTTCTTCCTCCATTATTTTCATGATTGTATTTCATCAGCTTTTATACACATCAACTTATTATGCTGGACAACAGCAGACTGCTTGCTTTCTTTATTCAGAGCCAGTGTATTAATTAAAGAAAATTATCTTTCTCTCTGTCTGAAGGGAAAGCCAACTGCTTAAAGATCATTCTTTAACGCAAAACAAATCGTTGTTTACACAGATTTCATCAATCATTTCTCTTCCTGCTATGTCTATTGCAATTGTCGTGTGGGAGACCCTGCTCGCTGCGCCATTTGTCGTGCGGGGCGGTCTGCGGGGTCTCTGCTCCCGCTCCCCACACAAGAACGCAGGATATGGTGAGGCCGAAAAGGAACACCCACGGAGCCATAGGTAGGGGAGCCATAGGTAGGGGAGCCATAGGTAGGGGAGCCATAGGTAGGGGAGCCATAGGTAGGGGAGCCATAGGTAGGGGAGCCATAGGTAGGGGAGCCATAGGTAGGGGAGCCATAGGTAGGGGAGCCATACCACCACGGCCTCACTGGAGGCTGGGCCCACCTGACGCCGACCTGCGGTCTGCTTTTCCGCCAACCGACCCACCCACGACTCTTCTCCACTCTCTCCTCTGTTCCTCTCTCTCGGCTCTGCTCGGCTCCTCGGCAATCCTCGGCAGTCCTCCGTAGTCGCAGCAGTAATACCAGCGGCCAATTGGCTAACCGGCCACAGCCAACGGCCAATCAGGCACAGCCGACGGCCATTCACCACCCGAGCCAGTACCCCTTCACGTGAGGCCGAGAGCCTGTAAACTACTCTTTGGGGCTCTGTCCCCACAGCAATTTATATTTCTTATGCCTGTGAAGTAGCAAAGGTAAGGAAAGAATATCTGTTATATGTCTTTTCAGGAGCCTTTTTCAATAGAATGCCTTCCAGAAAGTGCTGTCTGCCGATTGTCTGCTTTATTGGTTCTGGGAATGGTTTTATTCATCTCTTTCACAATTCAATATTATCAATACAATAATACTGGGAAAATGTCATCTTAGGTGTTAAATGTTTCTCGTAATAATCAAGTATATTTCACACACTCGCTTCTCTTTACAGTTGTTTCCTCCTTTAATTGTCAGGAATCTCCAACTTTTTCCACCAAAGCAGTTCCTGAGACTTTACCTTACCTGCTTGCTATCTTCAGGTTCTTATTGTTAAACTGTTCAATGCCCACTTGCATGTGGATTAAACCCCCTCATCTTTTCCCTCAAGACAAGCTCTATCACGGCATAGCCTCTACAACTGGCATCTAGTAAAAGCAATGAAGTAAAAAGGATTTGTATTTTACCAGGATTCGTAGAAAATACACGGTAATCCTGCCAATCTGGATCTTTCAGCTAAGTCTCAGCAATGCCTGTGGAAACACTCATTATAAGGGTTTCTTTACTGCAAAAGAAAAAAAAAATGATTCTGCATTGTAAAGCCCTCAACTTTCCCTCCTAAATCTTGTACAGGAGAGATTCTCCTTTGGCTGTCATGTCTCCTGTATATTGCAATTTGCTACATTGCAAAAGTACATTGTGACTCCTTGAAAGGCTTGTGCTTTCCCATGCTGTTCTGTGAATGGGTTCTCAACTATCAGTTGTGTGTGTGTGTGTGTGTGTGTGTGTGTGTGTGTGGTGATGCCACATCATGCACTACTGAAAAATGTGTTACAAATCACATCCTTAGGGACTCTACAATGAGTTTAGAAAAAGCCTATGGAAGAATAGAATCAGCCATTAAATCAAAGAAAAGAAGGACTATGGAGATTGTCTTTGGTACAATGTGCGAAACTAATAGGCACAAGTATTCTATGAAATCTGGGCTACTGAGTTGTAAAGCTTTGCTAGTGTTGCTTAAACCTATAACATTTGTGAAGGCTTTTTAATAAGATTTTTAAGTTAGGAAAACCTAAGATTGCTCTTCTTATAAATATTCTCACAACCTCAGTCAAGACAACCAGATACCTATTCCTATTATCCGTTTTTGTCTAAGATTAAATACATTAGATAATAGAGAGAGAGAGAGAGAGAGAGAGAGATAAATTCACTGTTTCTTTTAACTACTTTAGATGGAGTCATAATTCCAGTTCTAGAAGCCTACACCTGCTTATACCAGAAATGGATGTTTTACAGTACTTGAAAAAAAAAGGGTGGTAAATAATTGGCTGACTAAAGCTGATTAAGCAGATTATGTCTCAGTCACTTTGTAAACCCATCAACAGCACAGAATTTCCAGGTCATGTGGAATGTCCTCCAAATGTATTTTTGAAAGAGTTAATTAATGTTCAAGGCTGAAAAGTATAATTACATAAAAAGTATAAATCAAGTTATGAATTCTCTGTAAAAGACAGCTTTTTGAAAGTCACTTCGAGGAGTGGGATAACCTTTTACACAGTCAAACTTTCTTTAAAAAAATAAACTGCTGCGAATCTTATGTGATACTCTCAGTGTTGCAGATCTTAAGAGAAGCCAAAAAATGGGATGGGGGAGATGAGAAGGGGAATATTGGACAGTAGTGAAAGGTACGGCAATTAAATCATAATGTAGGCATGCACCATGATAAAATCCTGTTAGAAAGAAAGTTTCCAGAAGCACATCAGCAAGAGAACAATGGTGGATAAGATATGTGGAGCCCAAAATTTCTTTATTTATCAGTATAAAGGATGGGGAAAAGACCACTAATACCTACAATTGAAAAGAAGAAAGAAGTCAAAACAATGGAGAATGGGAAAAGCATGGGAAGTAGACTGGAGAGAAAAAAAGGAAAACATAGAGAGTAATAAGAGGGAAGACAGAAAAATCTTTCCTCATTTGCTAGGTTTCTTTCATAAAAAGCCATGGAGAATGAGGTTTGTAAAGGGGGACAGAAGAAAGTGAACAATATAAACACTGGCTGGAGGGAGGAAGGACAGAAGGACTCCTGTATAGGAAGAAGTTGTCAGGGTCAGTTTATAATTAGCACAGCTTCCCAGAAAGAAACAATGTATAGGGTCATAAATAATCAATTTTCGTGAACTGAAGTTGCTACTAAAATACTTCAACTGCTTAGAGTTTTAATGAAAAAATCAAATTAAACAACAGCAAAAATCAAACCAAAAATTTTAATCATTGAAAAAAGACCAGTTCAGTATTGATGAGATTCAATTTTGTAGGTCAAAACCAACAATTGTTGTTTCTCTTTTATAATGAGATAGTCAATATAGGAGAGTTTGTGAACTAGTTTAGGCAAATTGGGATAAATTAATAGTTATGGTTAAATTAGCCCAGTTTTGAGACTTGGACTAGGTAATAGAATTATAAAATAGAGCTATGGCAAAGGAAGGATAAGTTATCTACTTTATAGGTAACGTTGCAGTGAGTTAGGAGAGAGAATAATAATTACACAATGTTGCTCAAATAGTGCTCAGTGTCAGGCCTAGGACATCATTTTAATGTGATATTTAATTAGAAAGAGTCTATGATACAAAGAACAATCACATACTAAAAATAATAATTATTAGTTAGAGCATTTATTTGTTAAGTATTAATAATGTGCCAGGCATTCAACAAAGTGTTATAAATATAATTTAATTCACACATGCACACACACACTCTATGCATTACATATGTAGTAATATGATTATAAATGAAAAAACACAAGCTGAGAAAGGATACACAAATTTCCCTAAGAACCAAAATCTGTAAGTGGTAGATAGAACTGGGAGTCCAAACGAAGTTTGAGCCCTAAGCCAAAGTTCTTAATACTTATTTAAACTAACTTTCAGTTCTCTAAAATTGGAAATGGTATAAAAGTGAAAGCAACAAATGAACAAGACAAACAAAGAAAGAAAATTGGAAATAGGTATCACCTTTGTGATTAAAAGAATATAGCTATTCAAACTTCCCTGCAGCATTGCTTGATAAGGCTGTGCAGGCAAAGTGTGGCCAATTTCATTGGTTCAAAGAAAAAACAAAACAACACAACTAATATAAATTTGTCAGTTTATGTCCTCTGCAGGAGAGTCTTTTGGGATTCTAAACTAGAAAGGAACTAAGAGTGGTTTTAAGAATAGATGTGAAAAATAAAAAAGATGGATTTCATGTTGTGATGAGGAAACCTGAGAGGGACAATGCAAAGTAGCTGCGGATAAACAAGAGGTACAGCAAGAAAACAGCAGGAGGAAGACAGCTCTTGCAGAGTGAGATAGAGCATGTTTATTTTTGAGCACACTGTTTTGTGTGAAGTCTAAATATGAGGGAAAAAAGAGAAATGGAGAGGGAAGACATTAACACAAACAAAGGGAGGGTAAGCCAAAAAAAAAAAAAAATAGAAATGGAAGTCAACTGTAGATCAAAGCCAACTTTTTGATAACAGGGTAAGAAATATAACTTTGAAGTCCAAAACCAGAAAATAGCAACATTTGGAGAGCTGAAGGTAAAAAAGAAAAGTCTGAAAAAACTACACAAAGTCACACAGTTAAGAGTCAAGCAGTTCGTGAAGTAGGATCATGTAACCCAAGCAGCAGAACCAGAAAGAAGGCACAAAGATGTAACTCAGTGTTCTCTGAGGAATGAAAAAATAAAATAAAATGTCATTGAAAGGAAAATTCATCCAAAAAGAATATACCATGAAAGGATGACCTAGTTTTGAATTTCCTCACTATTGTTAATAAAGGGAAACAGAAGCATTAAAAAGAGAAAATGGTATTTAACAACTATACTAAGTTGATCCCACAGTGTGAATCTATTAGAATGGGCACGCTCATACTACAACAATGATTATGCTTTCCCAATCTCTATCTTACCTCAAATTAATGTTGAAGTGAAAATATAGAATTAGTCATTTTTGTGCACCTTTGTAAAACATGAATTGGGAGGTGATTAAAAAATACAAGTAAAAAAATGACTGGACTGAAAGTGAACTATGGAGAAAATATTTTAAATCAGATTTAATATCATAAATAAGTTAATAATTTATATGTCTGTCCATTCATTTATTTGACATGATTCCAAAATCAATCTATATTCACTGTTACAATTTTAGAAAATATTCTTTACAGCAGCAATGTGATCCTACAGGTATGACATAGCATTCTCAAGACAATAAGTGCAAGTGTATCTGTATATTCTTGCACTGTACCTTTAATAGTTTGTCAACGTAGTGAAGAGGCCCTGCTGGATCATCATTTTAGGGTGGTGAACTAAATGTCCCTAGATCAATTTGCTAAAAATCCATTCACCAATAACCATTCATCGTAAGACCAATTGGCTGCATGGCCAATTTGACAAATTATTAACTCCCCCAAAATGTGTATCCACTCACTAGTTATGAAGCTATTAGAAATCCTTATTTCACCAAGGCCATTCAATTTTCAGTGTCAGTTTAGATATTGCAATTTCTTTTGGACTTATACTTTAAGTATAAACATAACATATATGTCTAAGAATTTTAAAGCTATAGTGTGGGTCCTTTACAAAGCATTTTTGATCAAGTCTACAATGAGTGAATGTAGGGGCATTCTCTGGGGAATTGTATATCTCTGAGTTCGGGTAGCAATAAGAACTTAGACTGAATTTGTATAAATCAAAAAATGAATTAAGATAATTTACAACACAAAGCAAAATAAAAACAGTTTACAAATATCAGACACTCAGGTTATTTGTGACATAGGAAATTAATGTTGTATATGCAGTTTTATTTTTACTAGAACTGCTTGATTTGAATATATTTCCAAAAAAGAACAATTGAGTTACATCAACCATTAGCTGTTTTCAGCAATAGTTGACTACACAGAGAAAAGAAGTAAGTCTTGTACATATCAACTTCTTTGTTTTTTACTTAGACGTTTATCATTTATATCCCTCACACTGTGTGAACCCCCCTACCCCCATGCACTACCCCTCTGACACCGCACAGAGCCATTACATTTCCACTGTCTCTATTCCTAATGCTGTACTCCGCTTCTTGTAAGTATATACATATACTTACATATATATGCATATATAGGTATGCATATATACATATAATTATATATATATATATATAATTATAGTTGGCATTAATTATTGTTCAGCTTCAGCTTCAGGTGTACAGTGCAGTGATCAGGCATCTACATCATCCCTGAGGTGGACTCCCACATGGGACAAGTGTCCATCGGATACCCTACAAAATCTTTACAACATTATTGATTACATTCCCCAAATTAATTTTGAAAACCCCGTGGCCATCTTGTGGTTACTGACTGTTTTCCAATCCCCTCACCTTCCCCCTTATCCCCAACCCCCCCGCCCATCTAGCAACCCTCAGTTTTTCCCCTATGTCTCCAAAACTGTTTCTGATTAGTTCATTCACTTATTCTTTTCTTTAGATTCCACATATAAGTGAGATCATATGGTATTTATCTTTCTCTGTCTGACCTATTTCACTTATAATGTTCTCTAGGTCCATCCATGTTGTTGCAAATGGTAAGATTTCTTTCTTCTTTATGGCTCTGTAATACTCCATTGTATAAATGTCCCACAGTTTCTTAATCCAGTCATCTACCGAGGGCATTTCGGTTGTTTCCATGTCTTGGCTATTGTGTATAGTGCTGCAATAAACATAGGAGTGCATAAAGATTTTTGAATTGGAGTTTTGGATTTCTCCGGATAGATACCTAGGAGTGGAATTGCTGGATCATAAGGTAGTTCCATTTTCAGATTTTTGAGATACTTCCATACTGTTTTCCATAGTGGCTGCACCAAACTGCAATCCCACCAACAGTGCACAAGCGTTCCCTTTTCTCCACAACCTCTCCAGCACTTGTTATTATTTGTCTTGTTGATAATAGCCATTTTGACTGGGGTGAGGTGGTATCTCATTGTGGTTTTTATTTGCATTTCTCTGATGGTTAGTGAGGTTGAGCATTTCTTCATATGTCTGTTTGGCATCTCTATGACCTTTTTAGAAAAATGTCTCTTCATGTCCTCTGCCCATTTTTTAATTGGGTTGTTTGTTTTTTTTGAAGTTGAGTTGAGTTTTTTTATAAATTTGTGATATTAACCCCTTATCAGATATATCGTTGGTAAATGTCTTTTCCCATTCAGTAGGATCCCTTTTTGTTTTATTGATAGTTTCCTTTTCTGTGAAAAAACTTTTTAGTTTGACGTAATCCCACATGTTTAATTTTTCTCGTGCTTCCCTCATGCAAGGGAATATATCAGTAAAAATCTTACTCCGGGTAATGTCTGTGAAGTTTCTTCCTATGTTTTCTTCTAGGAATTTTATGGTTTCAGATCTTACATTTAAGTCTTCAAGCCATTTTGAATATGGTGTAAGGTGGTGGTCCAGCTTCATTTTTTTGCATGTGTCAGTCCAGGTTTCCCAGCACCACTTATTGAATAGACTGTCTTTACCCCACCGTACATTCTTGCTTTCATTATCGTAGATTAAATGGCCATATAAGTATGGATTTATTTCTGGACTCTCTATTCTGTTCCATTGATCTATGTGTCTGTTTTTTTTATGCCAATACCATGCTGTTTTGATTACTGTAGCCTTGTAGTATAATTGGATGTCAGGTATTGTTATACCTCCCACTTTGTTCTTATTTCTCAAGATTGCTGAGGCTATCTGGGGTCTTTTATGATTCCATATAAATTTTAGAATTACATGTTCTGTTTCTGTGAAAAACGTCGTTGGTAGTTTGAGAGGAATTGCATCGAATATGTTTATTGCCTTAGGCAGTATGGACATTTTAACTATATTAATTCTTCTTATCCATGAACATGGTATGTGTTTCCATCTATTTGTATCTTCTTTCATTTCTTTCTTTACTGTCTTATAATTTTCTGAGTACAGATCTTTTACTTCTTTGGTTAAATTTATTCCCAGGTATTTTATAGTATTTGGAGCAATTGTAAATGGGATTGTTTTTTTTAATTTCTCCTTCTGCTGTTTTATTATTGGTATATACAAGCGCAACTGATTTCTGAATATTAATTTTGTATCATGCTACTTTACTAAATTCATCTATCAGCCCTAACAGTTTCTTGGTGGAGTCCTTATTGTTCCCTCTATACAGTATCATGTCATCTGCATATAGTGACAATTTTACTTCCTCCTTACCAATTTGGATGCCTTTTATTTCTTCTTCTTGTTTGATTGCTGTGGCTAGAACTTCCAGCACTATGTTGAATAGAAGTGGAGAAAGTGGGCAACCTTGCCTTGTTCCTGATCTTAAGGGGAATGATTTTAGCTTTTCCCCATTGAGTATGATGTTAGCTGTGGGTTTATCATATATGGACTTTATTATGTTGAGATATGATCCCTCTATTCCCACTTTCCTAAGGGTTTTTATCATAAATGGCTGCTGGATTTTATCAAATGCTTTTTCTGCATCTATTGAAATGATCATGTGACTTTTATTTTTCATTTTGTTAATGTGGTATATCACATTAATTGATTTGCGGATGTTGAACTATCCTTGCATACCAGGGATGAATCCCACTTGATCATGGTGTATGATCTTTTTTTTTTTTTTTTTAAACAGGACTTTATTGGGGAACAATGTGTACTTCCAGGACTTTCCCCCCCTGTCAAGTTGTCCTTTCAGTCTTAGTTGTGGAGGGCACAACTCAGCTCCAGGTCCAGTTGCCGTTGCTAATTGCAGGGAGTGCAGCCCACCATCCCTTGTGGGACTCGAGGAATTGAACTGACAACCTTGTGGTTGAGAGCCCACTGGCCCATGTGGGAATCGAACCTGCAACCTTCGGAGTTAGGAGCATGGAGCTCTAACCACCTGAGCCACTGGGCCAACCCCATGATCTTTTTAATGTATTGCTGAATTCTGTTCACTAATATTTTGTTGAGGATTTTTGCGTCTATGTTCATTAGAGGTATCAGCCTGTAGTTTTCTTTTTTTGTGGTAATAATCTTTGTCTGATTTTGTGATCAGGGTGATAGTGGCTTCGTAAAAAGTGTTTGGGAGCCTTCCCGCCTTCTGGATTTTTTTGGAAGAGCTTGAGGAGAATAGGTGATAATTCTTTTTTGAATGTTTTGTAAAATTCACCTGTAAAGTCATCTGGTCCAGGGCTTTTGTTTGTTGGGAGATTGTTGATTACTGATTCAATTTCCCTGGTGGTAATCAGTCTATTCAGGTTTTCTGTTTCTTCTTGAGTTGGCCTCGGAAGGTTGTACACCTCTAGAAAATTGTCCATTTCTTCCAGATTGTCAAATTTGTTGGCATATAGTTGCTCATAGTAATTTCTTAAAATTGTTTGTATTTCTGCGGTGTCTGTTGTCACTTCTCTTTCATTTCTGATTTTATTAATTTGGGTCCTCTTTTTTTTTTTTTTTTAATGAGCTGGCTAAAGGTGTGTCAATTTTGTTTATCTTCTCTAAGAAACAACTCTTGGATTCATTGATATTTTGTACTGTTTTTCTGGTTTCTGTTTTATTTATTTCCACTCTGATCTTTATTATCTCCTTCCTTGTATTCCCTTTGGGCTTATTTTGCTGTTCTTTTCCAGATCCCTTAAGTGTGAAGATAAACTGTTGATTAGTGATGTTTCTTGTTTCTTTAGGCAGGCCTGCAATGCTATGAATTTCCCTCTTAGGACTGCTTTTGCAGCATCCCATAGATTTTGGGTCATCGTGTTTTCATTTTCGTTTGTCTCGAGATATCTTTTGATTTCTTCCTTGATCTCCTGGTTGACCCATTCATTATTTACTAACATGTTATTCAACCTCCATGAATTGGTGTGTTTTCCAGTTTTTTTCCTGTAGTTCATTTCTTATTTCATAGCACTGTGGTCAGAGAAGACAATTGGTATGATTTCAATTTTCTTAAATTTATCAAGACTTGTTTTGTGACCTAACATATGGTCTATCTTGGAAAATGTTCCATGTGCGCTTGAGAAGAATGTGTATTCTGCAGCTTTGGGGTGAAATGCTCTGAAAATATTGATTAAATCCAAGTGGTCCAATGTGTCATTTAAGGCTGTTGTTTCCATATTGATTTTCTGTCTGGAAGACCTGTCCCTTGTTGTCAGAGGTGTGTTGAAGTCCCCTACTATGATAGTGTTACTGTTGATCTCTGTCTCTATGTCAGTCATATCTGTTTTATATATTTAGGTGCTCCTATATCGGGTACATAGATGTTTACTAGGGTTATGTCCTCTTGTCAGATCGATCCCTTTATTATTATATAGAGCTCATCTTTTTCTTTTAATATGTTCTTCATTTTAAAGTCTATTTTGTCAGATATAAGTATTGCAACTCTAGCTTTCTTCTCATTTCCATTTGCATGAAATATCTTACTCCAACCCTTCACTTTCAGCCTGTGTGTGTCTTTTGATCTGAGGTCAGTCTCTTGTATACAGCGTATACAAGGGTCTTGCTTTCTTATCCACTCAGCCACCCTATGTCTCTTGATTGAAGCATTTAATCCATTTACATTTAAAGTGATTATTGATAAGTACATAGTTATTGCCATTTTTAAATTTGTAATTAGATTGTTTTCATCTTTCTTCTATTTACAGAAGTCCTTTTAGTATTTCTTGCAATGCTGGCTTGGTGGTAATGAATTCCTTTAGCTTATTCTTTTCTGGGAAGCTCTTTATCTCTCCATGAACTTTAAATGATAGCCTTGCTGGAGAAAGCAATCTAGGTTGTAGGCCTTTGTTTTCCATCACTTTGAGTATCTCCTGCCACTCCCTCCTGGCCTTCAATGTTTCTGTAGAAAAGCCATTTGATAGTCTTAAGGGAGTTCTCTTGTATGTAACCCTCTGTCTTTCTCTTGCTACTTTTAAGATTCTCTCTTTGTCTTTAACCTTTGCCATTTTAACTATAATGTGTCTTGGTGTGGGCCTGTTTGGGTTTATCCTGGTTGGAACTCTCTGCACTTCCTGGGCTTGCATGTTGATTTCCTTCATCAGGTTAGGGAAGTTTTCGGATATTATTACTTCAAATATGTTGTCAATCCCTTGCTTCCTCTCTTCACCTTCTGGTATTCCTATGATGTGCATGTTGTTGTGCTTGATGTTATCCCAGAGGTCTCTTAAACCATCTTCATTGTTTTTTATTCTTTTTTCTTTCTGTTGTTCTGTTTGGGTGATCTCTGCTAACTTGTCTTCCATGTTGCTGATTTGATCCTCTGCTTCATCTAACCTGCAGTTAATTACTTCAGGTGAATTCTTTATTTCAGTAATTGTGTTCTTTAGTTCTAACTGGTTGTCAGTTATGATTGCTACATCCTTCTTTATGTCGTCTCTAAGCTCCTTAAACATTCTTATCATCAGTGTTCTGAATTCTGTCTCTGATAGGTCGGTTACCTCGCTTTCATTTGGTTCCATTTCTGGAGGTTTATTCTGATCTTTTATTTGGGACATATTTCTTTGTTTTCCCATTCTGGCTGACTCTCTGTGTTTGCTTTGATGTATCAGGTAGATCCCCTAGAGTTCTTAGTTCTTTCTGGGTTATCTTATGTAGCATGTGTCCTTTATATTTGACTTGCACTACTTCGTTCTTCTCCTCTGCGTGTGCTCCAAAGGTGACTCTTGTATATATAGTCCTGTTAAATAAGATCTTTAATTGCTTTTCGCTTGTGAGTAGGTGGGGTTAACTTCTAGGCTGACTAGTTGTGAGACTTGGTTCTGCCCACTGCAGGGTGTTCTGCTGTGTGAGGGTTGACCACTTAAATGTTGTTTGGCCTCTGTGGGCTCTTGTGCCTGTAGATAATTCCCTCTGGGTGTGTCACTTGTAGGTCAAACCCGGTAATACTCTGGTTTGGTCTGGAGTTGGCCTCTGGGTATATTGAATCTTGTGCCTCTTAAGCTGGGCCCTGGTAGGCCAATTTCAGAACAAAGCAAATCACCAAGCACAACAACAACAACAACAAAGAAAAAATCAAATGCATTCACATGTAAAAACAACTGACAACCCCCACTCAACACAGCAAAGATATCAAAGATATAAAGACAAAACAAAACAAAACAAATAAAAAAGCAGCTCCTGTCTTGGCTTAAGCCCACCAAGTAATCTCCAGGTTGCCCACTGCTGTACCAAAGAGTCCCCTGCGTATTGTGCAGGCAGAGCCGGTCACCTGGTGACCAGAGTGACATTGGGACTGCAGATTTAGATGCGTGGGGCTGAGGGGTCTGGATGGTAGTTTCTACAAAGTCAGTGCAGTTTCTGCCCTTGCCTGCACATATGCGCACTAAGAGTAGCACCACCAGCCCTGTGTCCAGTTCTCCTGAGTCTTAGGGCACTTCTTCCGTGTGTGTGTGTGTGTGTGTGTGTGTGTGTGTGTGTGTGTGGCAGGCGGGAGATTTCTGAGCTGCTGAAAGCCCAGAGCTGAGTCTGCCGCCTACTGCTGATCCCTGGGAGTGCCTCCGCATTTGTAATTGCCCTGCCCTAGGCAGGCCAGAAAGGGTCGGGGCTGGGATGGAGGGGTCTTCTCTCTCCCGTCCCAGCCATGTCACACTCTTCCCGCAGGCCAGAAAAGGTGGTGGCTGGGGGGGAGGGGTCTCTTCTCTCCTAGCCCAGCAAAAATCACACTCTTCCCAGCCTCTTCCCTGGGTCAGAGCTGTACGCCAGTCTTCCCAGTGCCTGAGCACTAAGGCTCCTCAGTAATCTGACACTACTCCTCAGTTCAAGTCTCTGGAAGGGCAGGGGTAGAATTGGGAGAGCGGGGGGAGGGGCCCAAGTATGGAGTTTGTGTCCTTTGTCCGGCCTAGGGCCCAACTGGAGGTCTCAGCTGAGGTTATTGCCTCAAAAGCTGGATATGCTGTCCCCTCGGCGGGAGAGATCAGCTGTAGGATGCAGGGAAAGAGCCCACCTCCTGGCTTTTGTGTTCTCTGTTCCGTCCTGGGATCCCCTGCATCTCTGCAGCTGCAGATGCCGGTGGCATTTCCACCACCGCAGATGCAGGCGTGTTTCCACAGCCGCAGATGCCAGCCGCGACTCCACTCCACTCCCTTCCCTCTTCCCCTGCTTGCCCAATTTGCCCACCTTCAAGTAATCCTTGCACAAGTCTCTTAGCTGTTCTGCGTGATGAGCAGAGAGTCCTTTGATGGGTTATAGATGTCCCGTTTGTGATAAGATCTGGAGGAGAACTCAAAAAGTGCGTCCCGCTGCTGCCATTCCTATGACATCACCATATCAACTTCTTGAGTACTCTTTAAATGTTTAGTGTTTTATGTACAGATGGGGTAGCTTTTCCGTTGACTGTAATTTAGATTGACATGGATGTGTGAAAGTAAACACTTAGGTGAAACCTCCACTTGGTAGTCTAAAAAGTAGCTGGTCTCTGCTCACATCTTTATTATTGCGTAATAATCAAGTGTGCACAAATGAAGCACAATATTTCTTCTTTGTTCAGTGGTATTAACAAACTACTATCATAAACTCAATTCATTAGATTACATATTTAAGAACTATCTTTAGAAAAATATGAACAAATCAAGGGTAAGTATTGATAAGCTTAAATTTAAAAGTAACTATCAATATTTTGGAGGTGGGGGCTGAAAGAAAGAATAAGTACATAATGTTTTAAGGATGACTATTCATAAAACCAAAAATTAAAATATTACATTGGTAGAAATGTAATTGGCACAGTCACTATGGAAAATAGTATGGAGGTTTCTTAAAAAATTGAAAATAGAATTATCATATGATTCAACAATTCCACTTCTGGGTATTTTTCTGAAGGAAATAAAGTCACTATCTCAAAAAAATATCTGCACTCCTGTGTTCCTTGCAGCATTATTTATAGCAGCCAAAACATGAAAAAATACCTAAGAGTCTATTGATGGGTGAATGAATAAAGAAGTGTGGTATATGTATGCAATGGAATATCACTCAGCCATAAAAAGGGAAATCCTGCCAATTACAGCAACGTGGATGGACTTTGAGGGCATTATGCTAAGTGAAAGAAGTTAGAAATAGAAAAACAAATGTATGATCTCACTTACGTGTGGAATCTAAAAAAAAAGAAGAAGAAGAAGAAAAGAAAGAAAAAGGAAAAAAAAAGGACACATAGATACAGAGAACTGATTGGTGGTTGCCAGAGGTGGGAGGTGGGGGATGGGCAAAATGAGTGAAGGTCGTCAAAAGGTACAAACCTCCAGTTATAAGATAAATAAGTTTTAAGGATGTAATGTACAGCATAGTGACTATACTGTATTGTGTATATGAAAGTTGCAAAGAGAATAGATCTTAAATGTTCCTCATAAGAAAAAAAAATGTACTTATGTTCGATGATGGATGCTAACTAAAATCATTTTGGTAACCATTTTGCAATATTTACATAGATCAAATCATTAAGTTGTGCACCTAACTTTAATACAATGCTATATGTCAATTATATCTCAATAAAAAATGAATATTACAAACCAAGAATTTATGGGAGAGTAAAAGTGCTCTAAATTCTCAATATTCATACTCAGAAATAGACTATGTCTACAATTTATAAATCAAGAAATAGAAACTTAAGAGTTGTGTTTAGGGTAATGACAATCATCACAGAAAACTGGGAGATTTAGTCTAACTAGAAGGTATGGAGGGGATAGACAAGGTAAAATATAGTGTAAATAGATTCATTTACTCAACAAGTATTTCTAGTTACTACTTAAAGTTGTTAAGTCAAGCAACAAAGGTATGAAAAATTTTGTAGTTAAAAATAATTAATTAAACTTGTTTAAAGGTTGTGGAAAATAGGAATG
The DNA here is from genome assembly GCF_057876585.1 of Rhinolophus sinicus. Taxonomy (NCBI): domain Eukaryota; kingdom Metazoa; phylum Chordata; class Mammalia; order Chiroptera; family Rhinolophidae; genus Rhinolophus; species Rhinolophus sinicus. The sequence goes on along the minus strand of NC_142517.1, from coordinate 76,397,522 downwards.
AGTGCTGCTCTCATTTTAGCAACTAGAAGAAAACAGGGCAATTTCCAAAGCCATATCTTTTCTTCAACTTATCAGAGAGCTGAGATCCCAGGGCAACCCAGAAGCCTGAAACCTAAAGAGAAGTAGAAACTGTCAAGGAGAAATGTGGTCACATATACTAGGTTATCTGGGATAAAGCAAGAGACAAATACAAGCCTGTCATAAAAGTGAGTAAGAACACTTTAGCACAATTTATTAACAAATTTCTAAAGTATAATGTCAATTAACATTGAGAATATAGAACCCTGTGGGTGGTTCTACACCTAAGATACAACCCAATATTGAAACTGTCAGTTAAATGGACAACATACATGAACAAATGAAGAATTTCAGCAGAAAGATGGAAACTATAAGAAATAATCAAATGAAAATATGAGAGAGAGCTTTTAATAGACTCATCGATAGACTCAAAACAGTGAAGAAAAGAGTCAGTGAAGTTGAAAATAGGTCAATAGAAATTGCCCAAACTGAAATACAAGGAAAATATTAGTTAAAATAAAGCATAGAATGTTCAAGGGATGTTGGACAATATCAAACAAGCTTGCATACATGAAATTAGGATCACATAAGACTAGAGAAAGAAGAGAGAAAGAGAAAATGGACAAGAAATTTCCAAAAGTAATGAAACATATCAAATCACAGATCTAAGAATCTCAAAGAATCTTAGGGGAATAAGCACTGTGCGCAAAAAAATGTATCTAAATACCTCCTGTGCAGACACCTAGAAATCATAGATAAAGAAAAAGCCACGGGAAAATTGAAAAAAAACTCTAGCCAGGATAACCAAGGAAAAAGAGAGAAGGCACAAATTACTAACACCAGTCATGATAAAAGGGACATATAGACATGTGGATATATAGACATTTAATTTAACAAAGAATTTTACAAATTTCAATAAGGAAATGTTACAAAAACATTCAATTTTTGCTGATAAGTATGACAATATAGATGAACGTGTGTGTGTGTGTGTGTGTGTGTGTGTGTGTGTGTGTGTGTGTGAGAGAGAGACCTCAATATTTCTATACATTTAAAAATACTAAGTTTATAGTTAAAATTCTTACAACAGCAGCAACAAACTCTGGGACCATATGACTTCTCTGGCAAATTCTAACAAATATTTAAAGAGGAAAATACCAATTTTATACAAACTCTTCCAGAAAATTAAAGCAGGAACACATCTCAACTAATGTAATGAGGCAAAAATTGCCGATATCAAAATCAAATACTACTACTACTACTAATAATAATAATGAAAGAAAAAATTACAGTCCAAAATCCCTGTTGAACAAACATGCCAAAATCTTCAATAAAATATTAGCAAATCTAATCCTGCAACATACAGAAAAAGATAGATATATTGTGATCCAATCTGGTTAGTCCTAGGAATGCAGTGCTAGTCCAAAATTCTAAAATCAGTCAGTGTATTTCCCCCAATTTCAACAGATAAGATGGAGTAAAATCACATATTAATTCCAATAGTTACCAAAAAAGGATTCATTCTTCAGTTATGTGTAACTCATTGTCCACCATGTGCACATTACATTGATAAATGAAAAAATTTCAAGTAACGTATACGCCTACATAGAGAAGACATATAGATTTATAGGTGTACATGTATACACACAATGATCCTCACAGATTAAATGTGTGTGTACTTGTATACACATAGAAAATATCCTGCATAATAGTAATGGCAACATCTGGGAGTGGAATCAGATTTTGGAAGCTACATGGAAAAACTGAAAATCTTGTGCATTTTTCTCGGTATATCTCTGTGCAGTTTGAAATGTTTTCCAGTAGATTCATTACCTATATAATCGGTTTTAATTTAAAAACTGTAATTATGACTGCTTGATAAGTGACATATTCTAAATGAAGCCATGCTTTAATGAGGGAGAAGAAGGGAACGTTTTTAAATAAATATCTTGGAATGGGTCAAAACTTGCTGCCAGTGAATTCCGTCCCCCCCCGCTGCTGGAGCAATAATTGCGACTTGGAATAGATGATTAATTTGCTCTTGTAAATGTTGTGGATAGTGTTACAGCTGAGAATTATAGCACCTTGTGGTATAGGTAAGTATGAAGCTGGGAAATTAGCCATTTATTTTATGCTTCAAAGAAAATTATTCTTTATTGATTTATACAAAGTTGTATGTCATTTTCCACAGTGAGTGATTTTTTTGTTTAAATGTGTAAATGGGTTATGTTGTAAAGATAGTGACACTGTGAATAACCTGATAAGAAAATTTTACAAAGAACCAAAGGATATGTAAGTGCAAAAAAGACATCTGAACTAAAAGCTGTGTCTAAAGAGGCCAACAATCCTTTCTGTTCCTTTAAAGCTGAGGGTTAGAGTAGGAGATGGTCAAAGAAGAGACCAGGTGTATTCAACTGTGAGAACTTATCACTCCAATGTTCTGCATTGATTTTATTCTTTTAATGTTTGGAGTTCTCCGTAAAATTTCTAGAAAGAGTACCACTGCATAAAAATGTTTACAACTTACCTACTGGATCCATTTTAAAAATAAGGGAACTAATTGGGCCCGAGGTTTTGCCTGTACCTCATTCTACCGTCTTTTTACTTGTAACCCAAGCTATTCCACATATGTTGCCTTTATATAGAACAGTCCAAGAGGTTATTAAATTTATCTATATATTACATTTATATTGTACTTATACAATTACAATTACTTTAAAACTCTATGAACACCACTTACATTACAGTTCTTTTATTCATATTGTTTTCAATTGAAAAACAATACACACTCATTCTAATAAAAAATTCAAACTATTAAAAATAAAATTTGTGTAGACTGTAATATAATTCTCCCTCTTCCTAGGGTTTCCTGACCCCTTGCCAAGATGCAATAGCCCGTGTACATGTAAATATAGATATCCATGAATATGAACAGCCTCTCTAAAACCTAAATGGCTGTATTCAACTTTCTATGCCTTGCCTTTTTCTAATCATGCATCTCACAAATTGTTTCATAGCATAGTATGAATTTAAGAGCTACAGTATATATCATTCTTTGAATGTACCATAATCTGATCATAATTTTAGCTGGTCAAATTGCAGTCATTTAATAAATGTAGCTGGTCAAATGAAATTCATTTTGATCAATTTTAGTAATTTGCTATGAAAAACCATATTATCTGTTTAAATGATCAGTTGTTCCAATAATGCTACATAACAAACCACCTCCAAACCCAAGGCTTAAAACAATGATCATTTAATAATGCTCATGAATGTATAGTTTACATGAGCCATTCTTCTGATCTTGGCTAAATTCACACAATTGTCTGTAGTCGGTTGCAAACTGAGGAAGCTGCTTTGTTGATCTTGTCTGAGTCTTCTGATCTGGTTATAGTGTCCTGGGATTGGCTGGATTTTGTCTCATCTAAGATGGCCTTAGACTGGATGATAAGATAAGAAAGTCCCAATTCTCCTCCACATGTCTTTCATGCCCCTTTCCACATTAAACCATTTTAGTTTCACGTGGGAAATACCTATTGAATGATTTTGAGGACACTAATTGGAATTTGTTTCTATGTGTATAGCAACATTATCTTTTCCTCTAGGGTCAGTCTCTTTGCTCATCTTAGGCCTTCTCTTTCATGCTAATCATTTTACTCAAGAGGCTATATCCTCGGTTGTTCAGTTGTACTCATTAATGAAGGATTATGTTAGAGTACGTAGCTGGCAAAGGATAATATTAGATAGGTTACAGGGATGCTTTCCAAACAAATCTCTCTTAATTGGGAGTGTGAACTATTTGTTTATAAGTGGAGCTGATATTTCAAGTCAGGGTTCACTAGCAGGAATATGGAAAGAAAGCAGGCAGAGTGAACAGACTCCAATTGCCAAATAAATGGTGCTTTACTCTGAAAAGGTGAAACAATCCAAAATAAACAGTTTATTTTATTGTTCTGCCAGATTGTCTCCCCTGTCACTCTATATTTTTTTCTCCTTTTCTGTGGAAGAGGTTCAGTTGATAGCTCACTCTGTTCACTGTTCTATTAGGACAAAAACTCTTTCTAATAACTCTACATATATATCTATAAATTTGTTTAACAATAATTTTTAAGATTTGTGCTATGGGTAAGAGTTGGTGCTCTATTTACAGAGAGTAAAACAATGTTGTCCTAAAAGCCAAGTTATTTTAATATAGTTCTTCAATGAATTAATTGTATGCTTCCTCTTTCCATCACCCTCCACATTCTGCTTTGTTGATTTTGACTCATCAAAAGTCAAAGTAATTCCTTGAGAACAGCCTCACTTAACTTTAGTGACTTGGGACAATATTTCCTTTGCTCTGATTTCTTCCCCACTCACATTCTATTTGCTATCAGTATCACCAGAATCACACAAAATTTCCTATGGCAAACTTGCTCTTTTTTTAATTTTTAAAGGCCTTACATATTTATTACTAAATCAACCTACCAGTGTGTAAATATATTACCAAAAAAATATAATTTCCCCAGTAATTGGAATAAAATATGCACAACTGCCCAGATGATAGTGATCTTTTCAGTGCTGTGGTAAGACGCAAGCAAACCAGATACAGCATAAATATGTTTGCCATCTCATGTGCAATTCCTTATAGATCCAGCTTTGTTACTATCCAATGTCTCCTCTTGGAGTTGTACCTGATTTTATTACCAGTTTTCATCTGAATCCACTGGGGAATGGGCTAATTCTGCTTTTGTTTCTTGGCCAGGAACCACCTGATCTGAAAGTCTTGTGAGAAGACCTGGCGAGAAAGAGTCAACCACAAGCACTATAATGGTGGAGAAAGAGAAGAAGAAGCAGAGAGAAGGGTATGTTTCTACAGCAAATTTTCTCATACTCTAACACTGTTGCAGTTGAAGTGATTTCATAATTATTAACACCATATCTATGTAATTTCTGTAATGACTTAGAAGGAGTGGGAGAGAGATGCCCTTGCTTTATCACTAGGAGCTAGAAATGTGTAATTAAATATGTAATGAAATGATTTTAAGAGAAACATGTGTAATGTAGCATGTAAGAGGAAACTAGTACTGATTCAATAGCAAATAATCCAGAATGTGCATTTTAAAAATGGAATACTTTGGTATTAAAACATATTTAATCAAAGAACTAATTCTGAACAATAAATTTCTATTGTCAGATTTTCTAATGGGTAATCTACTTTCTATCCTCCCACTTGTCAGTGGCCAATGAGATCTGCTATTATCTGTACTTTTCCCTTAGAGAGCAAATAGATTTTCATTTTCTCAAACATTTTCAGGTAGATTTAAAGGACATGTAAAATCTGATCTTAATTGCCTGAGATTTCCCAATTTGATGACATAAATTATGAAGTAATTATAGAATTAGATTTGTCAAACCTATGGAATGTTGGAAATCATCTCTCCTCTTTTATTTTTTATATGTATAAAATGTCTTTCTATCTAAAAATGTACCTTTATTTAACTTCAAATCAGGAATCAGTCAGCTAAGTCTTTGTACAGAGAATGATATACTTAGTTTTTTTTCTTTAGTTTCAGGTGTACAAAAGATTATACGTTTAGACATTTACACCCTTCACAAAGTGATAACCCCTCCAATCTACTACCCCTCTGACATCATATATAGCTGTTACATGCACTTAATTTTTAATCAATCAAATTCTGACAAAATTAAGTATTACAACCATTCTCTTTAGATATGACCCTTAAAGCATATTATGCCCCTCACTAATAAACTTGTAACAGATACAAAATTGCTTGTAGGAGTTCTTCCTAGAATTCCATATCTAAACTGGACAGTTGGTAAGGAAACAGGTCCGTGTCATTTTACAATAGATCATTTATTTTTCATCTTACAATAAATCATTTATTTTTCAATCCCCTCAAGAGGGTACCCCTTTGGCAACCAAACACTTTTTGCTATCTGCAGCAGGTATGAAACATAGGTAGTTTGTGAAATTCTAGTCATTTCAGTGGTCAAAAGATGTATTTGCAGAGAAATGTTTTATGTCTTTTTGGTGGAAATTGTATTTATTTTTAAGAAATGCCCCTTCCCCATGATCTCTGTCAGGATGTCATTTATTTTCCAAGCATGTTACCACTTTCCTTCACAGAGATGTCTAAAATGGTGTCAGAAATTAGCCATTTAATGTAGTCATAAATCATTCTGAGAGTTATCCAATAACCATATTTAAATCTGTGATATCAGCTCTAAATCTCATTATTACCTTATGCCAATTTTGTCAGTAACCGAAAGACTTATCCTCTTTCAAATTTTACCACTTTTCTGTCCACCTTTCTCTTTTCTCCCACTGTTCAACTCTCAAGCCTATGTAAGTATATACACTATACACAAGGTCTAGGAAGGACTCAAAATTATTATACATGTTTTGACTAAAGAGAATTTTTGTGGACTTTCTGCTTCCTAAAACCACCAACACTTTAAATGTATATTCAGGACTGTTCAGGTCTTAAAATCTAAACAAGTGTATAGATAAAATAACCAATAAACCTCATAATACATAAAAGACATAGAGATATATTTTATAGTTGTTATATATATTTATAGTTTATTATATATATAGTTTATTATATTATGCTCTATAATAAACTATATTATAGATTCTTTGAATTAGCACCTAATTATCTGCTACCAAGATGAATGCATGAGGGTAAAGGGGATCAAATATACGGTGATGGAAAGAGAACTGACTCTGGGTGGCGAACACACAATGTGATATATATATAGATGATGTATTACAGAATTGTACACCGGAAACCTATGTAACTTTCCTAACCGTTGTCACCCCAATAAACTTGAAATTAAAAACAAAAAAAATGAATGAATAAATGTTATTCCATAAGAAAGCTAATCAACTGTATAAACCAGAGTATGTTCTAGCAAGATAATCCTCGTTCCCCTCTATACTTGAGTCAGTGCCCAAAACATTAGAAGAAAATATGAGGATTTCCAGCAGCAATTTTTAAACCATTCCTAAATTGAAGTAGTCCTATTTTCAAATGAAATATTGCTTGGATGTCTAGTATATAAATTAAAAAAAGGTTGAGCTATGTTGGTTGAGGCAGAGTAGGAAGGGAGGGCTTATGCCGAAACTTCTGTCTCTATCATTTCACTTTGTGACATGATTCACTACCTCTGAACTCTATGTAACTATAGATTCCAGCTTAAAATCTTGTGTCTTATGGGAAAAAAAAGTGATTATTGCCAATTACTGTGGTATATATACAGTTTATATTACATACAACAGAGGAATAAATTAAGTCATCCTATATTACCTTGAACTTTAAAGTGTATTTTATAAACAAATGGGACTACAACAAACTAAAAAGGTTTGCACAACAAAGGAAACCATCAACAAAACGAAAAGACAACCTACTGAATGGGAGAAGATATCTGCCAATGACACATCCAATAAAGGGTTACTATCCAAAATTTATACAAAAAAACACACACAACTAAACACCAAAATAAACAATCCAATTAAAAAATGGGCAGAGCATCTGAATAAACATTTCTCCAAAGAGCATACATGGGTGGCCAATAGACATATGAAAAGATGCTCAACATCACTAATCATCAGAAAAATGTAAATAAAAACCACAGTGAGATATCACCTCACACCTGTCAGGATGGCCATCATCAATAAATCAACAAACAATAAATGTTGGCGAGGATGTGGAGAAAAGGGACCCCTGGTGCACTGTTGGTGGGATTGCAAATTGGTGCAGCTAACTATAGAAAACAATAGGAAGGTTCCTCAAAAATTAAAAATCGAACTACCTTATGACCTAGCAATTCATGACTACTATTTGATTAGAGTTGCTTCTAGGAAAACTTACTTTCTATCAAAAAGCAGCATACAGATTGCAGCACGTTGCTTGTCTTGCATGTGAATGTAAGGTCTGAAACTGAAGCAAGTCATCTTACACCCACCATACAGAGTATAACTTGCTGAGGGTGATACACACAAAGATGGAAAGAGCCTAATTATTTGAAGACATTGTTAAGCCACCGTATCAATACTGGGTTGTCTACCCGTATGTCTAGACTTCTTATCATGAGACACTGTTCATGTCTTCATTGGTTTAAGCAAGCATAAATAAGGAACTTTGGACTTGCAGCTGAAAGTATTCTAGCTGATAAAATTACTAATCACCCCAAGTTCTTTTATAGTTAAACTATCCTTATTTCCAACTCATGAGAATGAAGATGGAGTAAGTCGGTCCTTTCTCCTTGTAACAAGAAGTTTATTTGGCTGAAAAATCTTATACGTGATAATAATGTATATTCTCAAAGAAACCATTTGTCACTTACGCATTCCTGTGTAACAAACTAATACATAACCCAGTGGCTAAAAACAGCAATGATTTATTATTATTTCTCATTACTTATAATTTTTGAGTTGGCTGACTCAGCTGAATATTTTTTTCTGTGCCACGTGGTGTTGGCTGAGAATACAAATGTACACTTATTTGTCTGCCTTCAGCTCAGAGTTTGGGTGGGACAGCATGTTCAACATGGCTTCTTTCACACTTGTGGACTCTTCGCTGTGGGCTGGCTGGCTTCTTCTCTCTAATCAGTAAGTAATCCTGCCGTAGCTTTTTCACTTTGTCCTGGATCCCAAGAGTGTAGGGGGAAGAAGCTTCCATATCTTGATGAGAGGAACTGAAGGAACTGTTGGTGGCCATCTACTGATGGATATCCTATCTTTAAGTAACTTGGAATGATATCTTTCTACCTCCATAATAATTTCTTTTAAAGCAACGCATGACATCTTACTGTACTGTTTAAAATAAAAGTGAGAAATTGCAAAAAAAAAAGGGGGAAGATGTGGTATTGATTCAAATATACATTTTTTACAGTATACTAATTCAAGATAAGTCATGATTCTTAGTTACAGGAGAATCGTTGTAAGTAACCAAATAATTAATAATGGCAAAAGTGAGAGTGAACTAAGATTCAACTACTTTTTTCATATTGTACTTCCATTCCTCCTCCCAGACATTTTACTTTATTGAAGACTGGAGATACAATATGACATTATTTTACACTTCTAGTTTTCAATGAAAATTTTTCTTCATTCAGCTATAAAAATTGTGTTACATTTTCCATAAAAATACAGAATACGGAGATGATGGGAGACCATTTTCCTATTACCCAAAAGAATACTTAAAGAAGTAAAACTACAAGTTATAAGAGATAGTCCAGAAATGTTGTTTGCTTAGAATACATTCATAAATTACAGTGTATTTCTTTAATTTCTTTTTAAAGAACTACATCTATTTCAGAGCTTATTAAGGTCTTACTCTATAGATTTAAAGTAAATTTATCATTTTGTTTGTGTTTTAAGAAATCTCCTTGTATTTTATTCAGCCTTAAAAAAGAAGGAAGTCCTGTCATTTGTGACAAAATGGATGAATCTGGAGTACATTATGTTGAGTAAAATAAGCCAGACAGAAAAAGACATATACTGCATGGTATCACTTATATGTGGAATATATATATATAAAAAAAGTGAACTTATAGAAACAAAGTAGAAAAATACTGATTGCCAGGGGTGGCGATTTGGGGGAAACTGGGAGAGTTGATAAAAAGGCACAAATTTTCAGATATAAGATGAATAAATTCTGAAGATCTAACGTGTAACTTAGTTACTATACTTGGTATAGTATACTGGTATAGTATAGTATACTATACTTGGTATAGTAACTGTACCAACAATATTGTATTGTATAATTGAAATTTGCTACAAGAGTAGAACTTAAATGATCTTGACCAAAAAAAAGTAAATATGTGATGTGATGGATGTGTTAATTAACTTGATGATCTGACTCCTCACAATGTATACATATATTAAATTATAATGTTGTACACTTTAAATATCATACAACTTTGTTTGTCAATTATACCTCAATAAATTGGGAGGGGTTCCTTGAAGATTGGCATGAAAGAATTATTTAAGGTATCATAACTTGTAAAGTTGTATATATTTTTAAGGGCATAACAAGCAACTTTTATATACCATGGAATTTATTTTATCTAGTCCAGTTAATCTGAATTCTTCATCATGTTACTTATTAAAAAAAAAAAAAAAGTAACTTTTTACATTCAAATTACCAAAAAATAATAATACTTAGAATACCATGTTTCCCCCAAAATAAGACCTAGTGGGACCTTCGGGTCTAATGTGTCTTTTGGAGCAAAAACTAATATAAGACCCAGTCTTATGTTGTATTACATTTTATTGGCCAGGACTATATTCAATCACCCTTTAGTCTCCTCTACCCATACCTACCCCCCCCACACAGACACACTCACGCACATACTTATACACATATTTATGAACATAAATACACATATCTATATCTATCTGTCTATCTATCTATATAAACAAATACATACATATGTACATATAAAGAAAATTGAGAGAAAATATATAAAAGAAAAGAAAATTGAAAAACAATGGACTTACAGAATTACTGTCACTACATCTAATCAGAGAGCGCAGCTGAGTTGGTAAACAGCCACACTCCCACTGACAGGCCTGCAGCTATGTAGTACTCATCCCAAGAATATGACTGGATCTAGACTCATACTGAAAACCACCATCAAATAGGCTTACTTCAAACAGATTCAATCTCTCCAGTCACAAAAAGCAAATTATGAAATTTGGACTGAGAGGAGTTGTGAAATACTCAATCTTTATCAAACAGTATGTATAAATGTAGAAGTTAAAAGGATATTGTGTATTTTAATGTATTCACCCTTCAAATTACAAGTTAAATCTTTATAAAAATTGATTTACAGTGTTGGCTCGTATGGCAGTAGACTATAATGGAATGTACAACATTTCATAATAATGTTTGATGATGTCTATTAATAATGTTCCAGCTGTATTTTTGGCTCAAGAAAAGTAAATCAGACTCAATTCCCTCAATCACGTCTACAAAAAATTAAACTAAAATTCAAAATGACCAAAAATATGATCTAATACATAGGCTGTTATTACCAATAAAAAAGTCACTCCTTATAATCTCACAGAATTCTATACAGTTCCCAACAATAGCAATTATATTATATCTATTATAACCTAGATTTGCATAGTAATTATTTGTCCATACAGCCTTATTGCCTTTTATAGATCTTATTCTGCTCTAAATTACACTTTTATGGAAGTAGCGGAAAAAATAGACCCTTCCCACTTTGGTGAAAACTTATGCAGAGGGACAGAATTTTATACTTACCACAACATCAAGGAAATGTATTATTTGTGAAAGGGCAACCCTGAAACAAATGTCTCAAACTCCCTGGTCAATGCCTTCCTGTACAAGTACATTCTCACCAACTCCATTTTGATTGAAGATTCCAGAAATTTCCCCACATGGTATATTGCCACTCTTTGTTCTGCCAAGACAAGTGGTTGCTGCAAGCCAGTGGTCACGATGGGAATTTATCATAGCCAAATGAGTGCCAGAAGATACATTACTAGCATATCACTGCCTTCAGCCAATTAGTTGCTAGCATGGTCTCCAAGCAAAAAATTTGTTCCGCTGATTTTGAAACATCATAGGAAGTTTTGGGGCTTCTGACCTGTAAGAAGCATCACAGAAAGACAAAATCGGGTCTATACTATACTCTATCCCTTAAAATTTTTCTCTATTGACCTCACTGCTTACCTGCCTCTCCAGTTAGTATCCTGTTGATTTTTGCCTAAATGTAATACATTTCATCTTCTTCTTTCTTTAATCATCACCCTGATTTTGGTCCACTACCTTCCTGTGACTTACGATGCTACAAATCAGACTCATATTCTTATGTCTGGATTCCAGCATCACTTTGACAAGCTGTTGAAAACTCCTCAGGCCTGACCGCCCCATCTATTTCTCCTGCCTGGCCTTCTGCTGGACCTTTTAGTTTCAGCCTTCAGAAATCTATATTTTGCCAGTGATGCTTTAACACTATCAGGCAGTTGTCACCTTGACCTTCTCACCACCATCTCGTGCAATAACATGTTTACCATCACTTTCCTTACAGTGCAGTTTGAGTCTGTTCAAATGTTCCAGTAAAACACCCTCCTCAAATAACATTCTTGCCTTTGGTCTAATGAAGGTAAACTGTCCATAGAATGTATTTTCTATAATGGGAATTCAGTGCCATATTTAATACTCTAATATATTTTATTTATTTGGCACACTGACGTTAACAAAAAATTAAATTTGGATACCTTTTACTATTACCAGTTACTATTGCCTTTTACTAAGCCCATTCACAAAGTACATTATCCTTTGAATTTGCAACCTCTAGGTTAATGATGAAGCTAAGAAAGAATACTATGCTCTACTTCACCTTCCTTACCTTCTTAAATTCAAACACATGCCAACTGTGCCCCAGGAAATTCGCACTTATAGTCAGGATAGGAGACCCACCTTCTGACTTCGACTAGTTGGAAGATTGAGGAAGAATCCTTGA